>NW_017307967.1:243904-279212 GCF_000935625.1 Nanorana parkeri | reverse complement strand
GATAGAAAACACATAGAAAATGAGCCTATATGGAACTTTTAAGGTACCTTGCATATATAACATCAGTATATTTTACAGTATGTATATTTTTAAGCCATCACCTCTCCCAGAGTCACAGTGAAAAATCATACATAGATTACTAGAGATGCACCGATACCGGCTTTTCGGTATCGAGTACAAGTACCAATATTTTGCTTTCGGTACTTGCCGATACCGAGTAGCGGTACCGACATCCCACCCAGCTTCCTGATTGACCAGGAAGCCGCCTCAATGTTGTTTGGCCGGCTTGCTGTCGATTGGCCGGGAAGCCGGCTTCACAGTCAATCAGCAAGGAGGAGGCTGCCCAGACAATCAGGAAGTCGGGCAGTTAGTAATGACCCGCATCCTGATTGGCCAGGAAGTCGGCTCCATGCTTATTGACTGGAAAGCCGGCAATCAGGAGTAGGCTGTTTGGATGGCTCAATGCTGTTGGCCAGGAAGCTGGCTTCTCAGCCAATCAGCAAGGAGTAGGCTGTTCCGCCGGCTCGATGCGGTTGGCCAGGATGCCGGCTTCCCAGACAATCAGGAAGCCGGGCAGTTAGTAATGACCCGCATCCTGATTGGCCAGGAAGTCGGCTCCATGCTGATTGACTGCAAAGCCGGCAATCAGGAGTAGGCTGTTTGGATGGCTCGATGCTGTTGGCCAGGAAGCTGGCTTTTCAGCCAATCAGCAAGGAGTAGGTTGTTCGGCCGGCTCGATTCGGTTGGCCAGGAAGCCGGCTTCCCAGCCAATTAGCAAGCAGCCGGCTGTTCGGCCAATCAGGAAGCCAGCTTCCTTATTGCCCGGGAAGCTGGCTCCATGTTCCCCTACGGTACTGCCGGTCAGAGGAAATCTTCCTCTGACCGGAAGATCCGGTATCAGAGAAGGTATCGGAGCATTTGGGCAAGTACGAGAACTCACCCGAATACTCGTTATCGGTGCATCCCTAGATATTGCATATGCTTTTGGAACTGGTTTGAAGCTGTTCTGGGTTCTCAACATGTTTCGTGGACCTCTTCAGGAGAAACATGGAGGATCATGTGTAAAAGCAGTACTACTGTAATCATATTAATCATTTCTTAAAACAACATCAACTATGCCATCTCTTAGCGAGCACTCCCGTGTGTCTTGGACCAGGAGGAACATTGACAAGGGATATGGACTGGCATGAGACACCCCAGGGAAGTAAAAGAACCATGGCCAAACCTTTTTTGGCCGTAGTTCTCTTTAGGGTCACAGGAGGATATTTACTAATGTCCCCGTGTCCCAAAAAGTCAGCATTTAGCAGGCTATTGCCCGATATATCTCACCCACTTCTAGGTGCCATTGTAATGAGATCACTTCACCTTTCAGTGGTCATAATGTTATGTCTGATCGGTGTATATAGAAAGTATTTGTGGATGTGAGCACACAAAACATCAGTTCAGAAACTGGAAGGGAAATATTAACCTGATCTATTGATAATAAATTCTAGACTCATCCCATCTCACTTTCTCCTCATTCCATGAGCCACAGCCAAGCAAGCTTTATTGCCTCCTTATGTGTATTTACCATGTCCTATTTATCAGCAATCTCCTGACCAGTGACAGCCTGCAAGCTCAGCATATCCTAAGCCTGCACCACTTCCCTGATGTGCAAAGAGATGCTGGGCTGGGGAAGATTGATGTCCTGACTTGTGAGATCCAGGTGGTTGCTTAGCAAACTTAAACTGTCTCATGTGACAGCTTGGATTGGGAGAGACTGTGTTTGTTCACTGCCAAAAAATATTAAAGATTTTCTTGAGCAAATAGTAGAGAAAAGGTTTCCACAGCCCTTTGTGAACAGAAACATGCTGCGGATGTTAAAGTGAATAAGGATCATCTATATTTTAAAAGAGTCAATAGTATTTATTACAATCTCTTATTTACCATTTATTTTATTCATATTTATTTAATTTATAAATTATATTATTATTACGATCATCATTTTGTTAATATTTATATATTATTATTTACCCAATTTAAAAGTGGTATTTTGACTTTGCAATCTTAGTGCAAGATGTTGAAAGCCTGTCTTTAATAATTTATTAGTAATATTTATTGCATTTTTGCACCCAACAAACATCTGTGTCCAGCAAATAAACCACCTCATGCCCGACATGTGGTATTTCTTTTATTAAATGGTACCACATTGAAGAACATTTCTATAAACAATTCAATATCATTACTGATTTATGCATTAAGAATGCAAATAATCTTTTTTTCTTCTTTTTAAAAGCAAATATTTCTTACCTGATCGATATTCTCCTGAGGAACACTATATGAGCCCTTGTCGTCGGGATTAGCACGAGGGATTAAACGCTCTGGATTATCTAGCAGTATCTACCAGGATAAAAATGTAAAACTTCATGCGTACGGTTTAGCCTTTAATCAAACCAACAATTGAAATACATTCTTATAAAATTAGATCTTCCACATAAATAGTTTAATGACTATTAATATGATGTACAACTCTACATAAAATTTGCCTTTTTGTTTTGTATGGCCCAGTCTTTATAAAACTGAACAACAGATGAAGATGAAGAGGGTCCTGCTTGTCACATGACAAGCCTGAAGGCTTCAGAAAAAAAGAAGCGGAATAATTGCTGAGGAAATCAGTCATTTTCTATTGAATCACTAACTTGCAGTTCAGCGATTGAGGTTGTACAGTGTTTCATGTCTGCTACAAGCTCATCAGTCACAAACTCTCTCCACTATGGCTTAGCTAAAAAAAAAATCACTGCCAGAGAATGATTTGTAGAAGCGAATACTAAAGTAATGATGTAGCACCTGTAGCTGCAACAAATCACTTCTTTGTGACAATGGTCAACGACTAAAGCTATGTTATGTTGCTAGCTACAGATCCCCAGCATTAGAGACCTGACATGTCCCTATGTAACTATAGAGTATGTAGATAATAATACAGTTACCAGTATTGCTCTGGCTAGTGCTGAACACCTTTAATGCATCCCACACTAAGCTGAGTAACAAAAAAGGAGTATAACGTTCCTTTACTTATACTTGTAAAATAGTTCAGAGGGATGTAAAGGTTATAAAAACGTATGAAAGCTTTATCTCTCCAAAAGGCGGCCATCTAAATCATGTAATCAGCTGTCACAGTGGTCACATGATCAGGAGGCCATCCCACTAGTGAGTGCAATCTCAGCACTGAACAGCAGTCACTTGATGCAAATATACAGCAGCTCAGAGATGAGGCCCACCTGCCCTGCCACTGCATATATGCATCACACCACCGGTAACAGGTTAAAAACCTTGTTTCTATGTATGATTGTATGGTCTGTATTTCCATATGTGCATGGAGGAATTTGCTCATTATCTAATTCACACCTGCAGTTTGTATTTTTTCCTTAGCGTGATACCCCTTGGTAAGGGATTGTTAATCCACGGTGCATTGTGATGCTAAGAGTCTGCAAAAGGGAAGTAAAAATTGATTCAAAAGTAAAAAAATATATATTATAAGCTTTTAGGTGTAAATTGCATTGTTTTAAATATTTCTCAGCTTTTAATAACAAAAAAATATGCAGGGAATTTATTAAACCAGTGTACCAAATACAACACTTTTATGTCCTTAAAAAATATAAACATTATTCAGGTAGGCAAATAAATCAGAGTTCTTATTAAGTTAATGCATTATTTTGCTGCTAACCTTGTCTGAGCATCTAAGCATTAATGACCTCTGATCATAAAAGGGTTAATTAGAGCAGTAATCAGTCCCTAGCAGATGGAACGTTTGGATGTCTACACCAGTGGTTCTCAACCTGTGTAATCTCAGGACCCACATTTGTCCTTGGCCGTTAAGTCGCGACCCAAGTCGCACTGCAATGGAATGCACGGCATTGGGTACCGCGCGTTACGATGCGGGCGTGTGGGTGGGAGGTGCATTTGGGGTACCCCTCAAATGAATGGCAACGCAACACACCTCCCACACCAGAATGGACGGTAGTTGAGATTGCATGGTACCGTGTGTTAATCGCACGGTACTAGTGTGAATGGGCCCTCAAAAACACTGACATACATGCACAACCACAGACACAATCTCACACACAGACAATGTAAAAAAAAAATTAAGATCCACCCAGTCTCCATACCTTCCGAGAACTGGAGAGGATCCTCAGCCTGGAGTCCTGTGTGGGCTGCTGTGCTGTGACGGAGCTCCATCCATAGGTGCATTGCTTGTACACCTCCCTTGTGCACCCTGTAGAGGTGCCGGGAGCCAGAATGTGATGTCACTCCAGTCAAGGCACCTCTATAGGACACATGAAGGAGCTGTAAGCAATGCACGTATGGATGGAGCTCACTCGTGCCCATACCCCCAGCCCACCCCACCCCACCTCAAGCTGACACTTTGTGTCGGGCAGCATATTTTGAATGGCCGTGTGGCGAGAGAACTGAAAGTGCTGCTCTAGGAGAAGGTTGAGGAGCCTGTCGCCTGGAAAAGTGGAAGGCATGCCCGCGACCCACTGAACACAGGGTCGCGACCCACTTTTGGGTCACGACCCACCAGTTGAGAACCAAGGGTCTACACAATAGCATGTAGCCACTAGTAAGTAATATCACATAATCACACTGTGTGCCACTGTGCACTAAATAGAGAATCTATAAATTCATATATACAAAAAAATGTAAAAATAATGAATAAGAATGCAAATACCGTATAAAAGTTGTACAATTACGGTCAGGTGACCATTTCAGAACAGGTTTCCTCACTGAAACACACTATAGTTTCCCCTTAAGAAGAAGAGGAGTCTACTTTGCTCTTGTACAAACTGTGTCAACATTCCAATTGTATAACAAAATGAAACCCCGCACCTTATCTTCAAATCACACACAAAGTTAGTCCAATCTATGGAAACGTATACGTACACATTCCAGTTAGGATTGACGGATCTCAAGTCCTATGATTTCTAGAACAGATTGCAATCCACTGGCTGCGGAGGTTACAAGTCATTTCCAGCAAGCATCAAATTCTCAGATAATTCCCTTCCTACCTTTGTCAGGAAAAGTCAGTGTTTTCCTAAGATCATATCTGAGAACTAAATGATGGTTAGCTTAAGCAATGCTCGTCTCATTTCCTATACATTCCTTTTTTTTCCACCAGGCACATAGCAGGTGTGTGTGAAGGGTAAGTTAAGTGTTTCATATTTGGGCAGCTATACACATCATGTATATATTGCTTGGATATGGCTGGTGAGGACATAGAATGGAAGAAAATTCCTCCCAGGGCTTTAAATATACACATAAGATAGAAAAGGGAAATGGAGAGAAAAGTTATACTCTTATTTTCCGACCTGTACAAGAAAATCGTAGCTGGAGTTGCTATGGGTACAACAGGCACTTTTTCTTAAAAGGACAACTTTACTTCACTCCATTAAGTGAAAACCATCTCCCTAAATACTTACCTTAATAGAGAACTAAAGTCAAACCTTTTTTTGGCTTTACTTTTCTTTTGAGTAACAGGTTTACATTCATAATATACTCCTGTGAGCCCAAGTCAGCATATAGCTGTCCACTGCCCACTATCTGCCGACAGCACAGAGCCACAATGCAGCCAGGAAGGACCCCGACAATACTGTCTGGATCCACCCCGTTGCAATTCACAGCTGTTCTAGAGCCTCTCTGGAGCCAGAACCAACTGTGCCCGTCCTCTGCCCTGTCTGTCCTTCCAATGAGTGCTGGAGTAGCAGAGAGAGGTAGAAGGAATCCCTGCAGGGAGCGGTGAATGGCGGTCACTTCCCTCTGCAGGAAGACCGTCAGCTGAATCTTGATCATGCAACTCCCACACCAGCTCTAAGTATTGGGAAGACTATATTTTACTCTCCAAATACTTCTCCTTTAAGCCCCACTTCTGAGTTCCTAACTACAGATCCCTGCTCAGCCCCACAGAACATTTTCAGTCCAGCCCCATCCAGATCTTACTGCGCATGCACACAGCACACACCCAATGCATTCCTATGGCTGAAGCTGTACTCCTGAGAATGTTTGGGGGCTGCCTAAATTATGGACCAGCCATAGGAATGAATAGGCAGAGCAGAACACATGCGCAGTAGGAGCTGGATGTGGCCAAGACTTTCTCCAGCAAAGGCTATGTGAAGCCAAGCAGGGCAACACAGTAAATAATCTGGGAGTGGGGCTGAAGGTATTTAGGTAGGTGGTTGCGACTCAGCAGCTGATTGGGAACATTTAAAAGGACAGGTTTACTAAAAGTGAAGTTGTCTTTTAACACCATTTTAAAATCAGCCTTATAATGAGGGGTTTAATATATATCAAATGAATAATGAAATCCATGCAGGGATGGTCTACTGAGATAAGTCCAAGGAAGGTAAAGTATGCGAGTGTCCCCCTATTGCTTACAGCCAGGGGGAGTCTTTTTATTTATAAAAGCACCAATTAGCTGCTACAAGGCAATTGGTAATATCTGCTCATCTTTACTTTGGAAAACCATTGAAGGATCGCATACTCACATTCTCTAATTTCTATCTGAAAGTGGAAAATCAATTATTCCGCTGACATTTGGAATAATGCTATGTGCTAAATACAGATTTAGAGTTGTAGAAATATGATTTTTTTTAATGTCATATTCCTTCTCTTGAAGCATAGGGTGGAAGAAGTTCAAAGAGAAGATTGCTTCCGTACTTGCATAAAGTTCAAAATGTGTTTTAATTGCAAAGTTACAAATTATTACAGGAAATGGTATATCTTAAAGAATGAGTCTATAAGATGCTTTATGATTACAAAATATAGTAAATCTTACAACAGAAGTATAAGATGCTTAAAAGGAGAACTATGGGATTAAGGCTTTTCCCCATAGTTCTCCTCAGGGTAACGGGAGGACACAAACTAGCATCCTCCCGTCACCCTAGGCTCAGTAAACTGAGACGCCGTAGTATACCGCGAGCTGCTGCTTGCGGTATACCGAGACACCGCAGCTTAAGCAGATCCCGACAATTATGCCGGCATCCGCCCAGCTGCGTGACTGACAGCTGGCTTTGCCTATCAAGAGGCAGAGCCAGCTGTACCCGTCGCCTCCCCCGTCCGTTCCGCCAGTCAGTGCTGGCGGATCGGAGCGGGGAATCCAGCCCCTCCCCTGTCACGGCAGAGAGCCGTGACAGGATCGAGAGGTGAGCGAACGCCGGTATGTGTTCGCTCACCTCCCGATCTACTGAGCCGACCTGTGACAGTCTCATTGTCACAGGTCGGCTAGAACTATGAGGTGAGTGAAAAGCACTCACCTCATAGTTCTCCTTTAAGAAACGTGTCTTTAGTTTGTAAGTAAAAAATAGTCTTTAACAGGTGTCTCAGTGTCTTCTGTGTCAGTGCGGGGGTGTGTGTGGCTGTGTGTGTGTATGTGTGGCTGTGTCTTGAAGGATCATCACCCGTGCTTTTATCCATGCTTTTACTTTAAAATAACCTATGGGATGTTTACCTTAAAAGTCATTCAAATTAGCATAAGGGAGTTCCATACTCTTTGTCCTGAGTCATGTGTTTTCCTTCAATCCCATTTTGGACATACCTAACAACCGTTTCAACTATATTTAGGGTCTGCCTGTCAGGCTTACTGATTGATTACCAATTGTAAACTCAAAATCAGTTGCACAGTCAAAACTGCATCTCCAAACTTGGATAGATTAAAATATAGAAAATCAATCATCATTTAGTCTTACAAAGATAAATATTTCCCTATATGTGATTTCTAATTGCCGTCTGGAGACGGCAACCCGCAGATGTAGCAGTGCCGTCCGTCCGTTTTTTTAATACGGGCGGACAACAAGAGTCAATAGACCTTTATAAAATAGTGATAACATTTCAGCTTTTATCTGCAATGCCATCTGTAGGTCAAACCCGGTAATGCAGGATAAATATGAAGATGTGGAAAAAATGGTGTGCAGCTCTGTTTTTGTCTTTATAGATGTAAACATGGAATTACAGGAAAGTTGAGGGCAGCAGAGACAAAAAAAAAAAAACTCAAATACAACAGAAAAGAACCGATTCTGATGGTAAGGCTGACTTTGACTAACTTTTACTTATTACAGGGGAATTTAGGAAATCCACCGATTGTGATCTACTCCAACTGTGCAGTAAAACTGTGACCTCTCCTACTGATGGAATTCTGGTTGTTACTAGGAAGAGATGTTATTTGATATTTCCCCTGCAAATCCCCCCCACTGGTAAAATCTGGTCTTCTAGTACAACCATATAACGCAGTGGTAGTATAACCATTCCGTTTTAATGGTCAAGCTTTGGTTTGACAAGCATTTGACATCTGAAGTATTGGAGTCCCATTCCCAACGGGTTTGGGGGCTCAGATCCCTCTGTTTCCACATGGAGGAGGGGTTAGCTGGAAAGGGGATTTCCTATTTTCTTTCATCCTACCACTACAGCGAAATTGTATCATTATCCTACAAGCCTGAGCACACTCCTAATAATACAACATTTACTATTTCCCTCACTTTCACCTCCTGGTGATACCATCTATTGGGCATTATCCTGGAGTACCAACGATGAGTCAGCTAGCAGTGCCAGAAACGTAACACGAAGGGAAGTTTACAATTCAGCCCAGCTCCCAGCACTCTATATTACCCCAAAGTTCATACAAACAGGCTTGTAACACTGTGGTGGACTACCAAGAAATAGAGGCCATTCTAATGATTTATCATATTAAAAACAGATGGCAGCTTCAATAAATACAGCCTGGGGGAGGAGAGGCAGAAGAGAGTTATGACAGATATCTGCTCATACATTAAAGGATTAAAGGGAAAGGTCATTGCTCAGAGACAGAGCGGAGAACAAGGGTGTGTATGCTCCAATCAGACAAAGGTCAGAGATTCCTCTTCAAGTCTAAATATTTTCATACACAAATATAATGAGCAGCAAAGTAACAAATAATATTTATTCTTGTTTCATGATGTTGCTTAACACATTATTCTCTTCACATTTACAAAGGCAGAAAATATTACCCTGGATAAAAGAACCCAGTAAAACCTGCTGACTAGGAAGTGAGAGACAATTAAATCTTGTATATATGCGCACATTGAGACTCTGCTATGTCAAGGCACCTCTATGAAATGTGTTCTAAACCCCAACATTGGAACACAAAGGACAGGCATGGCAATGAAAGGGCATCCAAGTCCAAAAGCAAATATTTACCATATTGCAGCTTACCAATCATTAAATGTGGTGGCTGCATTCGTTTCCTTTTTTTTAGGCTTTTTAATATCACCTGGTGATCCGGACAGTAACACAATTCCTGTCTTAGGTTGACTCCACTCTATGGAGAAGCAATGGAGCCACCCTTGGACAGCAGCATTGTCACCATGTGGGGAGAGTAGTGATAAATGCACCAGCAGATTTACATGGACTTGACTGAAGCTGGCCATACACCTATAGATTTTCTGCAGATTTTCTATAGTCAGAAAACTGTGTGGATGGAGGAATCTCCCGCTGGGCCAAGCTTCGATATCTTGCTGGTCGGCCCTGAACAATCTGATTGGACGCAGGCACTGTTCAGGTATTTTGAGAGCCAGCGGGGCCGACTAGCAAGATACTAAAGCGTGGCCCAGCGGGAGATTCCTCCATCCACACAGTTTAGCGCAGATAGAGGAATCTGTTGCACTTTGTCTGCAGATTTTCTATGGTCAGATGGAAAATCTATATGTGTATGACCAGCTTAACAAATGACATCTGAACTCCAACTAACACATTTTAAGCAGCTACAACAACATATTTTTTCCTCCTTTCAGGATAAAGTTTTTACATAAATGAATAAAAGCTGGCCATTGTAACTACCCATGTCAGTGTTAAATGGTTTGACTCCGCTCTCTGCCACTTTTGCTGGACAGCTCGGTCTGGTAAAAGGAAGTTGAGAAATAACAGACATTGTAATGTACAGTAAAAAGAGAAAATTATCCGGGAGCATTGTGAGTGTGTATCAAACACCCAACAACGACCTTATCATTAGCCAAGGAAGGTGGGGCAATTCACAACAAACAATACAAACATTATCCAGCACTCTACTAGCCATCCCAGTTGACCCAATTTAAACTTGTTTCTAACATTTGTATACATTGTATTATTTGTTTGCAAACACATGTGGAAGCACCTATCTAGCCTGTGTATTATGAGCGCAGCAATATAGCAATGAATACTTTGGGGGTTCCAAAGGCCCATTTCACACAAGCTGCTCAGATCCTCTCCTGATCACTGCAGTACAGATCTGATGTCACCGCTGTGACATCCGTGTCCGTACAGTTTTTCCTCCATTTTGAGATGGAGGAAAAAAAATTGCAATTACCAGACCCCATGCCAGTCTGTGATGAATCGGATGTAAACTGATGTGTGTCCGTGTACATCAGATTACCCCAGATCCGGGATGAACTGGTCCAGCAAAACAGAACACTATTTCTGTGAAGGCTTTCATTCATCCAAGTCATGGTATATCTGTAAAAAATAAGTCAAGGCAACTGGACTTGCTGTATGTTTCTTGAAGACAGCAAGTCCAGTTGCCTTGACTTATTTTTTACAGATAGAACACGATTTTGTTTGTTTTTCCATATCTGGTCGGAGTCAGGTGTAAATGGTTACAGGTGTAAATGGTTACAAACAAGGTGTAAATGTAAATGTTTACACACGGCTGCCCTTAGCCCTACATTGGGTATCTGATCAGGTCTGCCTGAAATACTGACAGGCAGACCTGATTGGAGCGGCCGTGTGAAAGGGGTCTCAGGGTTTATTCACACTAATGCATCCCCGCAACACACGTTGCATGTGTTGCGGCATTGTGGTGTTATTCATTCTGAATGGCACCCCAACGCACCTTGCCAAAGGCATGCATTGCAGCGCACTTTACAACACAGGATGTCGCTAATAACGCATGTTTAAAGCATGCCACTCTTGTCATGGAGTCCTTTAGGCTACCTCGTACTTATAATAATTTTTATTAAAAATAACACTTCTATAACTAAATTTGACACATCACAGTAGTCTTCTCATCTAATTACCTAGTTGGCCAGGTTTATGAAGGCCAGAGCAAATAATGCCCAGTAGCATACCAGTGCCATAATAGTAGCAGCTAGCAACATTGTGATTCTGATCTGACAATAATGTCCTGCAATCCATAAAAATTAAGCACCCGCAATTACTCCCTGACATTTGCACTCACTGTGCCCCCTACCAGCACATCCCCCCCTCGCTCTGCCATTAAGCCTCCACACTTTTCAGGTTACTTGAATAAAAATGATGACATACTGTTTCTTTTCCTCTGCACTCTATCAGGCAGTGTTAAGTGGAACCTTCGAGACCTACTGTGTAACTCTACAAAACAATAGGGAGGGGGCCTACCCATCTGCAACACACTGCTTGGACCCAACTTCCCTTTAGTACTGTGGAAGGAGACACGTCTCGCTAGGAAGGGTGGGCATGGCTGATATACACATCCACACACAAATATAAAATATATATACTTATTATATATCATACACACACACATAAAATTTGCTATTCTAACCTCTGATCCAAGACTCGATGAAATGATTTGTGTCTGTATTCAGAACATTTCTGTTTATTGCAACAGAGTAATTGTTATAAATGGTAAAAAAAAAAATGAAGCAGCAATCTGTACTCCTGGCTTATCTGACCTCTCTGCTCATTTAGTTCTGCTAAAGTAACATTTTGGAAACGGCTTAATGTACTTGGCTCACTAGCACTGATTTAATCACTGATGGACACAAATGAAGAATATTATTATTTTTTTATTAGAAATGTGGAAAGCCAATATTTCATGGAAGGAGAATTCACAGAAATGCTAATAGTAGAGGGGCGAACTTTGCTCTGCATCTGATTTAAAGTGACTGTCACTTGGAAAGCAAAGAAAGCTGCTAGCAGGTATAAAGTGTAGAGGTGCCTGAACATACATGCAGCAGCTTTCTTCATTGTCCTCTGCTATGTGTCAGTGCTGGGCTGGTTTTAACAGGCAAAGGCCCAACACTTATAAGTAATGTCAGAGCTTGCTTGCATCCTCTCGACTCCCCTTACACTCCTACCAGCCAAAAACGATACTGGGCTGGCTCACTGGTCAATTAGAATTAGAGAGCTACAGGTATGTGCAGGCACCTCCAGGTACCTACAACTTGGACCTGCTAGCAATTTTTTTTTTATTTAAGTGACAGAGTCATTTTTTATTCGCAGACTTAGAAAGGTCAGTAACTTGGAAAGCACATAGTATTTTTAGAAAGGAGTATTCAGCAGTGGCAGCCTATGCGTTTCCTCAGCAGAGATTTCTTTAGAATGAACAAGTCTAAACTAAGAAGGCATGCGCAATATAGGCACCTTGTGGTTTTATGAGTATCTCGAGTAATTCTCAAATTATTTTCTATACACCTGAGGAACCCCTGGTATAGGTAAGAAAAGAAGCCATTATAATTGTGGGCTGAACAAAAGAAACAGATTCCTCTATCCATGCTGTTAAGCTTCCCTGGTGGGGTATCGTATTCTGACAACCTATGACTGTCAAAATACTTGTGACTGTTCAGCTGACAACTTTCGACCCAGCTTGAAAAGTCAACAGGGGACAGGCTGGATTCCCCCCTCCCCGCCAGTGCTGACTGGCGGAATGGACGGGAGAGGGGGCGGGTACAGCTGGCACTGCCTCTAGATAGGCAGAGCCAGATGTCAGTCAGCTGTATACCTCGAGCTATAGCTCGAGGTATACTGAGCCTAGGGTGACCCCGTTACCCTAAGGAGAACTATGGGGAAAAGCGTTAACCCCATAGTTCTCCTTTAAGCTAACTATAGACTGGCAGATGTCTCTCTTCGAAGAAGCAGAAAACGATCTGCATGTAGTGGTTAGCAGAGAGCTGCCTCTGTATTTTCATGAAACTTATTCCATAAACTAAAGTGGCAGATTCATTATTAATGCCATCAAGGGAACGATCTACCAGGTTTACTAACAATGTCCGATCAAATAACAAGCACTTCTAACATCAGAAGACTGTACATGTCTCCTGATGGTGATTCTAAACAAATGTAATTGCAAGGTGATTAAAAACAACACGTTTATCTCATGTGAATGGAGGTGAGCATACTGCATTCCGATGTCTATTAACCCAGCTGCATACACATTTTACAGGTCATCCACCTGGTCCTGCAGGAAAATTACTGTTCACATGGACCTGAGAAGACCAAGGGCGCACATGCTCGGAAAAAGCTCTTAAAAACATATGATACGTAGAGAACCATGAGGTGGCTATCAGATATTACCCTAAAACCAGCTTGGTTCCTTTATCATAGGACAGAGTGAACGAAAGTTTACCTGGACTGCCCGGTCAATGTTCCCACCAGCCTGACTTAAGGCCTCTGCAGCAGCAGTCTCAGAATACCCCATCCCACGCAGAGTATTGATCTTGTCAAGTCTTTTCCTTCTTTTCTCTCTCTCTTCTTTTTTAATCTTCGCCTTTTCCTAAAAATCACAATTAAAACAAATGTTTTAATACGTTAAAGCGACTTGCCTTCTGCTGTTAAAACACGGAGATCAGTCACTGAGTAAAGAGGCCATTCGGAGGACTTCTAGTATTTTTCTCAATGAATACTAGGCGTTCTGCGATTGGATCAGGGGTGGTGGTGTCTCGTCTTGGTGCCGACATTTAATTAGTGACTGTGGAAATATTCATAGTATACAAATCACAGCTGAATGTCACTGAAAACTATACCCTCTGGACTGTAATTGATTTCTCACTGCTTTCATTGCGGACTGCACAATTTAGAATACAAATAACAGGAGACTTCAAACTCTGGATATGAAATTAGATAATGGAAACGCTTTGCATGTCAAGGTTTCAAAGCCCTGTCAAGTATTAACCTTTATTTTGAGCTCTAAATAAATACACGTGCGGGTACTGGTAAGTTGGGTCAGATGCTGGTCTTGTATATATTTCTCCAGTGACTCCAGTGGTGAGATGTTTGAGCACTGACTTCTATCTTCCTTTGGGGTGTCACATTCCATTGGGGGAGCCTGGCAGCCTTGTTTGGCTCAGAAAAGCACAGAAATGAAAAGGCCAAATGATGGGGTCCTGATCCCCTAAGGCAGGGGTGTCAAACTCAATTTAATCGTGGGCCGCATCAAAATTATGGTTGCCCTCAAAGGGCCGGCTGTATCTGTAAGACTATCATAATTGCCTCTGCATTCGATTATCACTGGTTTTAGTAATAACTTAATACCTAGATCTGAAAGTAGAAGTCTAGGAAATGGCCTGGTGGGCCGGATTCCACCCCTGGGCCTTGAGTTTGACACATGTGCCCTAATAGATTCCATATGTTCAGTAAACAAATAGCTAGAGATCCAGTTGTGCAAGAAAAAACAAACATTTTTGATGCAGCCCTATGAGAGGGAGTGTAGACTAAAATTACTGCTGATTTATTGTCACTGGATACTCTGCTAGGTGATTTGAACCATAAACATCCATCCAAAAACTGAAATGTCCTTTTTCAGTAGAGATGGCACTGAGAGTGGACATAAAAAATATCTCCGGTGAGGAAATCATGCATCAATAAAAACATGTTTAGTGATTAACGTTGGGGTGATGGCAGGCAGGAGGAAATCAGTCTGCAGTCTCCCCTTCCCTTAGTCATAACTCATTTAGACTGAACACTGCACCAAGGTGTGAGAGACATTTGTGCACACAGCCAGGAACATACATTCTACTGTGCAGGCACCAGAATTTACAAGCTGTGTGATCTGTGGACCACCATCTCAGCCCAGGTAGTAGATGCTGACCCTGAATGATAGCGGAACACAGACAGCACCAATCTGCTGTGGAAAGAAAAGAAAAAAAGACCAAAGCGTTCTCAGGAGGAGTACTGTAATTGTTGTGATAGTTAATAAACAACTGTCAATACATTACCGAGCATGCATGTATTTAAAATCGATTCATATATTTGATGCTAGGTCCACCTAAACAGTAGTCAGGCCCTACATAATGACCTGAATCTAAGTTATAGGGGCATTTTCTGCCTAACAAAAGGTAATACCAACCTGGCAACAGACTGTGCTGTCTTAACTTAGGCATAGCTTTTAGTTCCAAAGGTTTAAAATGGCTGACATGTTCCCTTTAACCGAGTCAAATCCTTTAGCTAAGATAATCATTACTATTACAAGATCTTTCTGAGATGTATTTATTTGACCTTGCCTGTACAGTATATCACTGTTACCTATATATCAGCTGTATTCACCGTCTGCCAGTCTCTAATTGAGAATACCTAAAGAAAATCAGTTCCTATGTGCATGCGTTTCAACTAATTACAACCAGTAGAATGGCCTAAATGTGTATTTACGGAGGCCTTCTGTAATCCACTGCACAGCAGCACTCACTCTGGGAGAAGGGCCATATTACAAGCCATTCAGACTCTGCTGCAATGCACATATGCTGGCAGTGAACATAACTGGCAGACAGAAGGAGAAGAGAGATAAATTGAACAGTGTGTAGATTGTCCTTCTTTGTCCAATCAGCAGGCTGAGAATGCGTTCTTGTCTAAGCTGTGCCGTAGTGCAGTTGTATCTGTAAACCTGTTTGCCTGAAATTCTAAACTTACCGGTAGTTTAAGATTAACAATATATTGGGTGTACTATCCCTCAGTCTCTAATTAGCAATACTTAAACAAAATTCTTATTACAAGAGTCATAACATATTTGTTGCCGTACCTCTCTTTTACATGAAATATGGTTGGCGGCATGTTCCACATTCCCGTAACATGCTCGCAGTGCCAAGCGTGCCTCTTGAGCTGAGCACCCCAACTGCAATAAGGTCTCTACTTTTGCTGGGTCAATGGAGAGCTCATTATACAATCTGCTAGCCTGGAAAATACAATGAATTAGGATTTTCACACAAGGAATGTACTTTATCAATGATTGTCATAAGCTATTCTTGCAAGTCGTCATTTACAGTCTACAATAGGCAGCGCTACATTACATGTCTTGCTTTAACAAGTAACTTGCAATAGTCTGACTTCTCCAATCTACTAAAAACATGAAGTTTACTGAGGTCTGGTTTACAGATTTCTATGCTTTCACTGATCTATAGAAAATCAACTGATTTAAAAGCAGAATGGGCTTGTGCACACGGGCATTTGACTGCACACAGCAATCAGTGGGAATGCAAAAGCAGCTCAAAGTTCAAAATAAACTCAGGAGCATCTGCAAGCAAATGGAACCTGAAAGCATACTTCATTGACCAGTCTACACAAGCCCCAAGGAAAGAATTGAAGGAAATAAAAGTAGGTAGGCAGCCTCAGTGCTCCAGCTGTGCTGAAACTACAGATACCATCTTGCATCTGCCTCTGGGAATCATGCCTTTGGCTGTCAGAGCCTTGCAATGTTTCATGGGACTTGTAGTTGCACAACAGCTGGAGTGCCAAGTTTGCCTACCCCTGGTCTTTAGCAGCCAATCAGATCCCAGATGTCATTCTACTATTGCTACTCATAAAATAAAAGGAGATGTCTGGCTGCTGTGGTTAATACGTCCACCTATTCCATCCATACTGACCCAAGTACAAATGAAATAAACGGTCATCATCATACCTCCGATAGTTTTTCTGATGCTTCGTTGGCTCTGCCATTGTGGTAATTTACTATTCCTTGCAGAAGATAAAGTCTTAGAAATAAAACTCTTTCTCTCCCGTAACTTCCCTGTAAAAAGCAACACACATGGTAACAGAAATATATGGACAGTGAACGTACAGGAAATAGTAAAAATGTTTAGTCAACAAATGTCTGCAGTTACTTTAAAGTGGATCTGAACTAAAATAAAAAGAGATTTGCTATCTTACATGGAACATCTGGAAATGTTAATTGTACCTATGCAGTGCCCTGAAAAGTCTACCTTTTGTCTTGTGTTCCACCTGAAAATAGCAGCGCGCTTCCTGTGCCTCAACCTTAATGACTGTATATGGTGTGCAGGGCCATCTTTACCACAGGGCAAAAGGGGCAACTGCCCTGGGCCCCGAAATCTAAAAGGGCCCACAACAGCTGTCACTTGCGCCCAGAGCAGCAAGCAGGAGCAGCACCGCTGGCGGCAGGGGCGGACTGGGCTAGGGGACTGCCGGCATGTTGACACCTAGGGTGCTAGCTTCGGTAACTGCCTGAGAGCATGATGGGGGGGAGGGTAGGGGCAGTGATTGGCAGGTGGTAGAGGAACTGGTGAGTGTTGGGAGCGGCCAGAGCTGTCAGCACCATCCTGTATTATAAGAATAATGAAGACGACTTTGGAGGACAATTCCTCTACAATAGACAACTGTCCAGCAGCATGAAAGTATTTACAAGCTTCTTTTGAAGAGAAACCTTTTAGAGAGATTTTATTTTTCTGACAAGGTCACTTTATTGTATAGGGAAGGTACTACTCAACACTAAATTAATTTTTGCAGTGTTTAGTTAGCAGGATGCTTTGTGGATTAGAGCACTGCAAGCTATATGAACACTACTTCTTTATTATAATTGGCATTTAATTCACAATAGTTTCTTGCCATTAGGGGGGTCACTTATAAAATGTTGAACAATAATGAAATATGATCTGTCACATGTTAATGAGAGCAAAACGTACAAAATGTATTTGGCCAAACTTATTTTCCACATGACACAGGCAGTTGGCTCTCTAATTGCCATTAGTGAACGTGCATTAAAAGTTGTTTTGGCATTCCCATGTGGAAACAGCCATGTCAGAGAGAGAATTATATTAGTGTCACGTCAGTACTACGGCACATTAGGAAATACCCCCATAATGGTTCCCTTCGTAGCCAAGCTTTGTTTTAAAGTGTTTATCGCTTTCAACTCCAAAACAAACATGCCCAAGGAGAGCATTTCCCAGAAGAGCCGGCCTCTTACATTTTTAAACAATTACCAAATAGTTATGCGGAAGAAAAAAAAAATCTGCATATTAGTTTGGACATTTAAAAGGATAAGTGCACCAAAACCTGACATTTAAAACCCAAATGAAGTTTAAAAAAAAAAAGTGACCAGAAAACAATGAAAAGTGAGCATAGAGTTAAAATTAAAGTGTTTTAGTGTCTGTAGGATTTTAAGCGCTCCCCAGCACCAGTCGTAGGTTCCAAAGAACTAGCAGCATGCTGCAGAGAAGGACCCTTACTCTCTGTGTGAGAGCAGAAGTCTCTCTGCAGTGGCCCAACACAACCCCGGCCGTGTCAGAGTTTTGAGAGTCAGGGCTCTGCTATCAACAAAGCTCACAAGTTCACGCTCCCAAATGATTGGAGAGCTCTAGCTTTTGCTCACTACATAACTGCTGTAGTTACAAGACATGGTACAGTAGTCCAGGAATGGGAGGGAACAGAGCACTGCACAATAAATATTGAAACATATATATATATTACCCTTTGGATATTTCTTTGGTGAAGGCCTTTGTGCAGATTTCAAGCTACTCTGAGCAGTCTGAAAATGAGACTAGATGGTCTGACTGAGGGTCAGACTGACTTTCTTCTCAATAATACCCAATGCCTCCAAGCTTTTTTAGGGCAGACAGTGCTAAATGTAGTTTACAACTGATAATTAAATCTACCAGCACAGTACAGGCAGGGTTAATTAGAGTAAACATAACTTTGTACAGCCCCCTCCTTAACATTACATAGGGGGGAAGCTAGGTTGGACTTTTAATCAAGTAAAAAGCACTTAAACATGTAAGCAGCAATTGTTTTTAAGTTATGCAATGTGAATGGGAACATGTTACAAACATAAAGTAGGTGTTATCCCAATTTGATTGAAAAAGTGGAGCTACACTTTAAGCCTGATGGTTGAGCTTGGGTCGGCAGCTTTCCACAAAATGGGGGGCCCCTAAGAGGTAGTGATCACTCGGACTGAGCTATCCATCTACATAGAACCAATACAGCATGCAAGAGCCCCAAAACACTGTCCCAGATGTCCAAATATTTTTTTATTGATTGCAGTTTATTGAGTAATAGTCAACCAACGTATTTCAGGGGCCAAAAAAAACCCCAAACCTCCATCAGGGCTTAGGCAATGTGTTTGGTGGGCTCAAAAACAAAGCTCCTGAGCAAACAAATCTATAAAAGGAGATATGTGGAAAAAGAAGCCAGTGGAGAGCTCTAGATTTTGGGTATAATGGTGGCCAGTGAACGATGTAGTGGCAGTGAGTGGGGTTGCACACCTCGATGCAGCAGTGGTGAGTGGAGTCACTTGCTGATGTAAATACATGTTAGTACTACAACTAAAGGCTTATCATAGAGATGTATAAAGAAAAATGCAACCAAGGACCAAAATGCAACAGCCCTACCAATTCTAGACTGTAAAGAGACAACACACCTTGATATTGACTAGCCGCTCATGATTCTCTCCATAGCATTTATTGAAGCGTCGCTGAGACATGTTTAGTTTGGAGTCTGCATCGTCCAAGCACTCTAATTGACCGAGGCGAAAGTAACACCACACAATGTCAAGCTGCAGCACAGCATAATTATCCACCGAGTCCAGCAGTTCTGTCCCACATTCACTTGAAAGAACCCGGAAAAAAAACACAGTAAGAATGGTAGAAAAAAAATCCATGTATAACTGTTGCAATACAGCTGGGCCAGAAAAACACAGTACTAAAACCCTAGTTTTAGCTCAAACCCAGGAAAGGTAACCTGTGAAGACAAATATGGGAGCTGTCACGGGCAATTCCCTTTTCTTATTGTCATTTTCACCTGGCTCAGAAGCAGGCAAACTTAGGAGAAGGGTGCAGAGAGCATCTGTAAATCATCAGTAGGAAGGTGCTGAGAATGCTACTTTGAATGCTGCCAGTGTGGGACATCCTGCAGGTGGATTTCTGATTGAAGCACCCACTGAAGCAATAACTGCAAACCTCTTAGCCTGTCTCTCCTGTATTAAATCCAACAGCAGTCGGCAATTCATTGGGACGGCCAACGCTGCAGAGTCAGAAACCAATTAATAATCAGGACTGCCCTCCCTTGTAAGACATTGCTTACCCTGGTCCCTGACCTAGGGATTCCAACCACAAGCTATTCCCTCTAAAACCTTTAGGCTCACCCTACTTCTTTGAGATATAAATTGCTTCTCTGACACATGTACAATAAATATTATTTGCCGAGATAGATATTACCTATTTTCTCTCTCACTTGCCTTTTTTCCTCAAACTCCAGGTAATGTTATTTTACCTCTGGGGTTTGAGTGGTGGCCTCCTAGGTCCTTGCACTCTACTCTGCAATGTTGGAATTGATGTAGTCACAATGGGCGCAACTACCGTCAATTTATTAAAAAAATTCAAAAGAACCTGAAGAATGCAAGCAATGGAAGGTAAGGATGGCAGGGATATAACACATTATACTTTCCACATACAAAAGGTTTTATATCTTGGGTGTATTATCCTAAATTGTTCAGTTTAGGATTCATTTTAAATGAATTGTTAATTATTGGCACGCTATTTATGATATGTTTTATTTTTGCCACCTCTTATGTTTTGAACATGGCTTATACCATTGTCCATGCTTGTTCATTGGCCTTACATGTCTTATTTTTTGATGGAAGGTGTCAGCTATGAACATGTGTGAGATTGACGGCTCTGTTATAAAGATAAGAATTACAGGGCCCCCTCCCTGGGCGAGTGGAAAAGACTGATCAATCAAGCACTCCCCATTTACAAACTAACATACGAGCAGAGAGGTAACCCGACACGTTTTGGTTGCATATGGGACCCATGGCTGGCCTCCTCAAACACAAATGTGGAAACGGGGTAGTACTAACTCTTTGGCCCTGAGTCCCCCAGTCCTGGACCTATGAGCCCAAGGTGATACTTTTTGATCTGCTGATATATGTGGCTGAGTTTGTTTCTCAATGTTCTGTGATACCTATCTTAGAGCTTTATCACCATGTCTTGAACCTTGAATATTGCATCCACAGCTTGTGTAACTTGTGTAACCATGTAACCTCATGACCAACATAGAGAGTGTACTGATATGTAAATGCCTGGGTTATGTTGACCCAATTGTTGTTTGTTGATGGTGTTGTTGTTATCATTGTTGTGTCTCAGACACTTGCAAAAATCAATAAAAATGATCTTTAAAAAAGAAGAATTACAGAAAACTGGGCCCCTGGGGTATCAGGAGTCCTAACAGTCTCTAGTAACCGAATGGTTTCTTAAAAAAAGGTAGACAGTATAAACTCCAATTCTTTAAACAGTCTTTAGGAATAACAAAAGGGAAAGTGTAAAAATAAATATAGAAATGGGAGAAATAATCAAGTAGCTTGCCTTTAGATCTAGAAAAAGATTTCCAAAGCTTAATATCTGCCTGCAGTGTACTCAGTAGTGGCACAATATTATATTCAATTTAGTCCGTGACGGCCTTTTTACAATGACTTAAAAACATTCCATCTAAGACCTGACCTGAAATTTACTGGAGGGTAAATATGATTTATACACCTATTGTGGCCCCCTCCCTGGGCGAGTGGAAAAGACTGATCAATCAAGCACTCCCCATTTACAAACTAACATACGAGCAGAGAGGTAACCCGACACGTTTTGGTTGCATATGGGACCCATGGCTGGCCTCCTCAAACACAAATGTGGAAACGGGGTAGTACTAACTCTTTGGCCCTGAGTCCCCCAGTCCTGGACCTATGAGCCCAAGGTGATACTTTTTGATCTGCTGATATATGTGGCTGAGTTTGTTTCTCAATGTTCTGTGATACCTATCTTAGAGCTTTATCACCATGTCTTGAACCTTGAATATTGCATCCACAGCTTGTGTAACTTGTGTAACCATGTAACCTCATGACCAACATAGAGAGTGTACTGATATGTAAATGCCTGGGTTATGTTGACCCAATTGTTGTTTGTTGATGGTGTTGTTGTTATCATTGTTGTGTCTCAGACACTTGCAAAAATCAATAAAAATGATCTTTAAAAAAGAAGAATTACAGAAAACTGGGCCCCTGGGGTATCAGGAGTCCTAACAGTCTCTAGTAACCGAATGGTTTCTTAAAAAAAGGTAGACAGTATAAACTCCAATTCTTTAAACAGTCTTTAGGAATAACAAAAGGGAAAGTGTAAAAATAAATATAGAAATGGGAGAAATAATCAAGTAGCTTGCCTTTAGATCTAGAAAAAGATTTCCAAAGCTTAATATCTGCCTGCAGTGTACTCAGTAGTGGCACAATATTATATTCAATTTAGTCCGTGACGGCCTTTTTACAATGACTTAAAAACATTCCATCTAAGACCTGACCTGAAATTTACTGGAGGGTAAATATGATTTATACACCTATTGCCAACGGGCAAATAAGAGATTTTTCCCGCTTAACCCTGAAAGCTGATAAATTCTGTGACAAGCTGAAAAAATGATTGATATGGGTTGGCCAAATCAATCAATCAAGCAATGTGCCATCCACATATAAGAAGGCTGCTGTATTTAGCTTACTGCCCAGAAGTATACAGAAACTTTAAATCTAATTCATTTTATAATTACAGTGTTCTTAAGATGCAGGTGCGTGGTGTTTGCATTTATCGAACACTATTAAATACTATAGGTGTAGTGATTTTATAAGCATGCCTTTTTTACATCATCTAGCACTGCATTATGTATGTACTGCACAAAAACTGTGGAACCAGCACACGATGATCTTCCAAAGAAATTCAAACTTTATTCCACATGCATCTATACTAAGAACAACTTGTAGAGATGCATGTGGAATAAAGCACAACCAGTTGTTCTTTGTATAGATGCATGTGGAATAAAGTTTGAGTTTCTTTGGAAGATCATCTACAGTTTTTGAGCCAATCACTCCAGAAGAGAGTCATCCGTGCACTGAGTGTGGATTGCAAGGACGCATGATAGGGGTGAGCTGTGCGTTTGAGTTTTTAGTCTATGCATGTACTGCATAGTGTGGGTGTCTGTGCACCCATTTTTGTCCATTCACAAAAGCACGGCTATGACGTCATCATTCCTGTGAGGGTGGGGTGTTGTAAATAGTAGAGAGGTCACTTTAGCCATAAAAATCTCATTCAAAGTAACGTCCATGTCACACCAGCAATCCTGATGCTGCAGGAACAGAATGGCAGTCAAATACTGATCAGCTTGCATGTGCCTCCCTTCGTAGGTGTCTTACAATCTGCAGTGTTTTCATCAGTGAGGGAGCAAGATCCCGCACTGGGGTGACGAGTGCGGTGTGACAATGGAGTAACATATACAAGTAGGTTAATGTTTTCTCTGCACATTTTGGCGATCCTGTCACTGGCAAATTCTGGCCAGCAACAGGGTCATTAATGGGACTTGAGCTTCAGAAAAAAAAAAACCAAGATTAAAATGAATAACCCGTTTAAAAAAATAAACAACAAGCCAAATTTTACAGCAATATTCAGGTGCAATCTAGAGTTATCCTTCACTGCACTTTAATTCTGCCACTGGGGATCATCAGTCTGATGGCCAGCATAATAAAACCCACTTCCTCTGAACCCAGGTCATTCTGGACCAGCAGTAGCCTTTGATTGAACAGAGAAGGGAGAAGTAGCCCACTGATAAGCTCATCTCTCTGTCCCTCTACTTGCTCCATGTATCAGCATGCTTCTTGTTAGCACGACAACTGCTCCTTACTCTCACATTCCAGCCCTGTTGTACAAGGACTGTGAGGCGGATACCAGGTACAATTCAGGTACTGACTACATTAATGATGCACTTAATGATGTATTAGTGATTACAGAGCTGCATTCATTTGTGTAATTTATATATGCCTAGAGTTCATGTTTAAAGTCCTCTGGTGTTAAGAACATTTAGACTACCTAATGTTAGCTATAGCTTCAAAAGGAGAGTTTTCAAGGACTCAGTCCACTCAAAAGATTGCATTTGAGGGCTTTTTGCCCATTTCTTTTCATGCAAATGTCAAAGTAACACAGAGTTATGCTAAACAACCTCTGCATGGGCAGAACAACAAACACAAATCCCTTACAGCTCCTGGCTATTTTGTCCCAGAGCGCTATCTTTTCCTCCTTAGGACAGAGCTATCTCAGTCTCTCTGCTTAACTGGTTCCATCAGTCACCAGACTGGACCTGTTGTCTGCTCACATACATACTGCTACTTGCTTAGCTTAAACACACCGGTGTGTGCAGAAGAGGACTACCTCTGCCCCTTCACATTCTCCAACTTTCAGATGTTAGTCTATCACAGTGGTCTGCGACTGCAGACCTAAAATGCCTGGACACATGCTCCCGAGCTCAAGCTCAAATCAGCTCTCACAGTAAATAAGAGCAGTGACTGACTAAAGAATTTTCTCTTTTGTGAGCAACATCTACCTGTCTACAGTCAGTTTCACACCTGTCCGGGTACCCTTTCCCCTCTGAACCTGGCATAATATGCAACATGAGAGACCTTCCATTTAAGCAAAAAGATTAATATGGTTACATTAAACACCAGCATGTGTGGAGTGTGGCCTAGATTTAAGGTGTAACTGGAAATTGATGTTGCTAGACAGAAAAATCAAACAAGACAAGAAGGAGTTTAATATTTCTGCTAATCCATCATAAAAATTTTCCAGCACATTAGAAACAGCTGAATATAAGCAGCATATTTGCAGTTTGACAACGTGGTCATCAGTTCATAGGTTATATGTGTATTGGTGTTGGGTTATGTTTAAGTGTGTTATACTGTCCCCCCCCCTCGTTAGCTCCCTTTGTACTCCAAGGAGCTCAGGACAATGACATTCTCCTGTGTCTGGCCAGACTCCTGCTATGGCTGTCTGGAGCTCTTCAGCAGATGGACCCCTGCTGGGTTGTACAGTCAGAATGTCTAGGGAGGGCAGGGTGGATGTGATGGGATTATAATCTGATCACTTTGTGTATAAAAGGCTGCACAGTTTCTAAATAAAATCAGAGTTTGTTTCACCCTACTCTCGGTCCCGACTAGTGACTGGGGAAACTGGAAGCTAAAGATCTTCAGGTTGCAATATCTCCTGAGCAAGGAAGAATACAGCAGCGGACATACCCTTCCTGAGTACTGGGGTCCGTCACAGTGACTACTTGTTACTCCTGGAGAACTAATGTCTGAACTACCTAAATGTTGCAAAGGATGCTCAGTTTGCATCTCCTGAATATTGCTAATTTATTACCTCATATATGCATAAAATGTCTTTTAACAGAAAACAAAAACTTTGCTATTAGCCACCCAGCCAAAGTTAATGCAGTGTAAACTTCCTGTACAGATTCTGAAATTAAACAAATATTTGTTAATTTTATTACTAGCTCTACGATATAAGGGAGACCTATGTTTGCATGTTACTCTGCCTTTAAATGGTGAAAATTCCCTCTAAATAAACTGACTTACACCTAAATGAGTGCAATCTATCTAACATAATGCAAATGTCAAAGCAATGGTTATAAAAATCAACAGACCCCTGAAGAACTCATTAGACTCTGACCTTTATAGTCCGCTGGCGAGAGCTGTCATATGTTTCAATGTTTTTCAGACCTCTTTAAACTCAGAGGGGATTTAGCCTCCATGCAGTGAAAAAAAATAAAAAGGAGGCCCTGTAACCTTGTAAACAGATAAGGATGAATCAGCCCTTACCAGAAGTGCTTGTCTGCATCCAACAGGAACGGCAGTGCTAAAGCATACTCTGTTCTCTTCAGGAATGCTCTTCCCCTTTCATGATAGCCCATTGCCAGCATGAGAGCCTGCAGACAAAAATCCAAGCAATGGAACAGTGAGAAACATTCAGGATTACACCAGGGATTCCGTGGCAAGAAAACCAGAGCAAGGATCGCAGAGATGAGTCTCTAGAGAGCCATTTCTAACCATCACCCAAATTGTAGCGATAGGAACGTGCCAGTTTTGAGCTCTGACATAGTGTGAGTCATTAACTGTCCATACTTTCCAAAATGATGTTATGCAGACCTTTCATAATATCAAATGACAGTAAGCAGAGTACACTAATGATGTGTAAATAAAACAGTATGGCAATCCAAACGCCAGATGTTTGCAATGCGACAAATGGATGTTACTTCCGGGCGTGTTCAACAAGCTGAAGCATGCGATATTCTGACCTCAGCGGCTACTCAGTTCCGAGCAGTGAATCTGCCTGACAAATGCTGACTGACTCACAAATAAGAAACAATGGCCCTCCGTGTAAGGCCTTGTTCACAATGTCTTCAACGTGCATGAGAGCAGTGTATACAGCAATCATTTGCGAAGCTTTTGCAAAGCATTTGTAAAGCTTCGAGTAGCTTTGTTGAAGTATCACTCAGCTTTAGACCCTCAAATCATCTCTGAATTCTTGCTGACACTGTCCTTCCTTCTGGAGGGTGGCTACTTTTGTTCCCCCATGGTCCCTGTGTGTGTTGTAAAGTAGACACTGCTCCAAGCTCACTCCTGTGATGGACTACAATCTTAATACCAATTAGTAAACTCAAAGTGACACTGTAGTCCATCATGGGAGTGAGCTTGGAGTGGTGGCTACTTTACAACACACACAGGGACCATGGAGAACAAAAGTAGCCACCCTCCAGAAGGAAGGACAGTGTCAGCACCAATTCAGGCTAGGTTCACACCCGCACTACAGCACATTACACCCGGGACGCCCGTCCTGGGATCGCGTGGTACAATGCAAGCAGCGATTGCCATTTCAATGGGGTGACATCCGCGCGGCAAATTGCAGAAAAGGGTACATGTACCTTTTGTTTGCTATACACGATGCGCGGCTGTTTTAGCCGCAATCGTGTACGGAAGCACGGGCGAAATGGCGTCAGGAAACCGCACGATCCGCCCGATGCGACTGGGGTGCTATTAGAAAATAATGGCACCCACAGCGAGATCGGTTCACACCTTGACGACTCCTGAACGCACTGCAATACGCGCAGAATCGTGCAGATTGCCGCACGCTGAGGTGTCGCCTAGGTATGAACCTAGCCTCAGAGATGACTTGAGGATCTATAGCCGAGTGATACACAATTAAGATACATTTTTGTTAGTAGTTAAGATAGTTGGATGCATTTTTCAGATTGGTTTAGTGTCACTTTAAAGAACACTTTAGTTCCAGTATGGGAATGTTTAACACAGATCATAAAGGGAGTGCTGACTTTCACTTTAAACAAGCTGCTAGCAGGCTTCAGTAGATTTTGAAACAAGCGTCACATAGTGCTGAAGCTTACTGAAATCTGCTAGCAGCTTGTTTATCAGCACTTCCTTGAAGATCTGTGCTCAACATTCCCAAACTGGATCCGAATTGTACTTTAAAGTGCATTTCCACTTTTGCAGCCAAAATGGGATAACACTATTTTATATGTGTTACATGTTCCCACATAGCATAACTTAAGAAAATGCTGCTTACATATATTACTTGTTTTTCCATATTGTTAGTTTTTTGTAAACTGAGTTTTCCTCTGGAATGCAAGGAGGCCAGAGAGATGTACTGCACTGTTCTGGCAGATTTCATTGTCAACTGTAGACTGCATCTAATCAATGCCTGATCAGATTGTATGCATTTCATAAAGATTTATATTGATATTCAGACTTCTGTGTCACAGGGTTGTAAGGCTGCAAATTGGACTTTGGTTCTTACGTGAACCAAGTTTTACAAGGTAGACGTGTCAGCATCAGCAGGTGCTTTTGGCACTCACCTCAAAATCACTTTCCTGCAGTCCATTAAGGGACACATCATCCCTCCATCTTATGTAGTTAAAGAGAACTATGGCCAAACCCTTTTCGGCTCAGTTCTCTTTTGGGTCACAGAACTACATTTACTAATGTACTCCTGTGACCCAAAGTCAGCATATAGCAGGCTACTGGAAAGAATCCAGCAATATTGTTGAGGGGGAAGAGCTGGCTCCGGCTCTTCCCCCTCTGTCTCTCCAATGAGCGCTGGAGGAACGGAGAGAGGAATCCCTGCATGGAGCGGTGACTGACATTCAGCCATGAGCTGAGCGATCAGCGGTTTATGATTGCTCAGCTCTCAATCTTTAGACCCGGCATGTGACATTTGCAGCGTCACAAGCTGGCTCAAACTATTGGGATGAGTACATTTTGAGGCAAGTTATGTCCCCTAAGGGATGCACTCAAGTTTTCGTGCCTTGTGTCCAATCACCCTGTAGTCAGCAGTATAACCAATTGTTTATGAATATGAAGTGTTTCTTAATGGATGATAAAGAAATCCAGTGTTTGCTTTAATTTTTTTATGTTTTCTCTCCTTGTGCTAAGCACAAATGCTGCAGGCTCTTTGTATGATCCTTCTGTGGACATGTGTGAGCTCTAACAGTGGCTAAAGGTCACATTGTCAATGTGGTGACAACAGAAGAATGGGCAAATGTACTGTCACGGGTGCTTGTAGTCCAACATAGGGGCACAGGAAAGGGTGACAACGCTGCATGAGAGTAAACATAGTCACCCTAGAAAAGGAAGGGTCTGTGGAAACACTTAGCTTGAATGATTTAACTGAAAGCAGGAAAAAAAAAAAAGAGAATACATTCTTTGACATCATAGAAACATCTGCAACAACATATTTAGTTGAAATGTTCAGATTAGATTCACTTTAAAGTGTAGACTTCAGTATTCATACTAAACACTAGTAATAGTCGGATACTATATATAGTTTTACCTTTTTTGCAGCTTTAGGCATATTGATTGCGCGTCCTGTTTGATTTGCAATCTCCAGGTATGGCGTTGTATCTGGATCCAAGCTATCACCTGTAAGAAAACAACATTAGAGCTAGGTAGAGCTAGGTAAACTAGTTTCTATGTAAGAAGCAGCAATCTAAAAAGGTGGGGGTCCCTACCTGAAATTGACAGGCAGCAAGATCTCTGTCCACCCTTTGTACGCCTAAAACCTCCTGGAGTATAACATGGCTAATGTGTAGGAGCGAGTGAGGAAATTATGCTATAATTATTCTATTTTTAAATCTTAGGGGACTGTTACATAAACTTTGTTAATTACTTTTACCAGTTTTTTTAAATAGACAACAATATGTCACTAATGCTACAAAAAGAAGCACATTTCAGCCGTTGTCTGTGCATGAAATCAAGTACAGTAATACCTTGGTTTACAAGTAACTTGGTTTGAGAGTGTTTTGCAAGACAAGCAAACATTTCTGAAAATGTTTCCTTTGATATACAAGCAATGTCTTGCACTAAGAGCAACATTTTGTAGAAAAGCACCACCGAATAAGGCTGTAGCAGTGCGAGCGATGAGTCTGTTTAACGACAATGCAATGTCACATTGGATAGATTCCTTGTTAAGGTTTCACGAAATGAAAAAGATTCCGTTGAGCCAAGAGATAGCAATGATTCGGTTAGTGATAGTGAAAGTCGTCCTACACAACAATCCTCCTCTCTCTCGTCCCCCTCACACCAGCCACGAAGGTAACCGGAAATTGGTTTATTTTTCTTTATATTTTGTACAGTATTATATTACGGTACAGTATTGTAATTATTTTTATATGAATATTTTTGGGTTGTGGAACGAATCATCTGAATTTCCATTATTTCCTATGGGGAAATTCGCTTTGATATACAAGCGCTTTGGATTACAAGCATGCTTCCGGAACGAAATATGCTCGTAAACCAAGTTATTACTGTATTTACTTTATATCCATGATCGCAGCTTTTTAGTGTCCAGACTGTATTGTAGCTCATCTTTCAGTCTCTGTCATTAAAAAAGAAAAGCATAGAATGTCGGCACATACCTGAAGCAGCCCAGAATGTGCTAACAATGCATTGTCCCATGGTAGCCCCACATAGCCAAAATGCAATAGATTGTGTAAAAATAATCTTGCACAATAAAAATAAATACTGTGGTTCCCTCGGTTCAGGAACTTAATTCGTTCCACGATTCTGGTCGTAAACTGAATAGGTCGCGAACTGAATCAAATTTCCCCATAAGGTTCAATGTAAATAAGGTTAATCTGTTCTGACCCCATCGAACGTGGTTGTGAACCGATTTTGGTCGTGAACAGAATCAGATTTTCCCACAAGGTTCAATGTACATAAGGTTAATCCGTTCTGAACCATATGTAAAAAAGATTTTTTAACCACTAAAATATGAAACAAAGTACAGTGCAGTATGAAGAGAGTGAACACTAAGCTTTGCACTTTCTTTGGAGCCATGCTGGATTGAATAATACTGTACAGCACTGTATGTGCTAAAAAGCACATAAAAAAGCTTCACAGCAAGTGTACCCAGGTCTGTGTGCGACCGCGATCTCGACTAGAGGAAGCCACGACCACGTGTCACAGCAGGGAAGTGTTCTTCACCTGTTTTGAAGTTCATGAACGGAAGCTAAATTTTGCCGAACTTCCTGTTTGCGAACTGAATTGTTCGCGAACAGAAGCGTTCATTACTGTATAACAAAATTGGATCTTTAGCATTTCGTGGTCACAATGTTTCAGGTATCCCTTCCTCCCATGTGCCAAGTAATCCAGGGCTAGACAGGTTAAGGGGAAGGAAGTCTAATTGCATTGAAGAGACCTTGTCCAATCTCTAAATCAAAAGGAGGAGCTCCCTGCTATAGATGGAAATAGTATTAGCATCTTCGGTTGCCCCTGTGCCAAAGCTTTTCTGCTGTTGTAGCGATGCAGCCTCTGTCTCTTCAGCATTCCCTACTTCCGGAAGTGTTGTATCCCCTGAGTCCACAGCTACATGCTGGTTCCTTCTCCTCCAAATGCCAAGTCCTTGTAGTGATGTAGAGGTTAAAGGAGGAACCAAGTGTGTGGAAGGGGACACAGGCATCGCACACTCCCGGAAGTGCTAAATCCTGAAGAGTCAGACGGAGGCTCCATTGTTGGAACAGAGAGAAGGAAGGTGCTGCTGGAGGGGCCAGTACAATATGGGGGGAATTTATCAAAACTGGAGCAGACAGAATCTGGAGCAGTTGCCTATAGTAACCAATCAGCTTTGCTCTTCAGTTTATTCAGTTAGGCTTTGAAAAGAGAGAAGCTGATTGGTTGCCATGCACAAATGCTCCAGATTTGGTCTGCTCTAGTTTTGATAAATTCCCCTCTGTCTCTTCTAATATGGGGTACAGGCATGTTTATATCATTACAGCCCTGATATGCTCTCTTTCATCTCCCAGGATACATCTGGAAGGGCTAGGGAACTTGTAACCAAGAAGCGCAAGGGTCCATTTTCTTAATCATAGTATCACTGTAAGACTTATTTTTTATAAAGCCTATTGCATTTCTAACTACGATGTGGGGCTACAGAGGAGACTGCGTACTGTTTACTTTTAGACTTTAGGTGCGGTTTAAGGGCAGTTCAAATTGAAGTGTAGCTTATTCTAGAAGCGATATGGAAACTCCTCGGGGACCACAAACATTTTACAAGGCTCACACAAACTATTTCCAAGTGAACAAATACAAAACAAACATCCAGCATAATCTAGTAAAACAAGAAACAGCATGTTTTCTTTCTTTCTGTATAGTATAAAATCACTTTTAACTATAACATATAGTTAGGCGATTGGCAAGTAATCAGGATGTTTAATCCCTTCATGACCAGTGACGTACAGTGTACGTCACTGGTATCGTGCCCGTTTAAACAGACTCCCGCCGGGACTCTGTTTGTATTTGTAAAGCCGACGGCCGGATTTACAATAGAAGCGATTCTGACTCAGCTGTTGTCAGATCGCTTCTATGGGCCGGTAAATGGCCCCCAGTGATGACACCCCTGCCGAGATTCCCGGGCTCCGCTGCCCCTCCTACAGACCCGGGACCTGAATCTCTGGTGTCAGGGAAAGCTGGAGAGGAGAGCGGCGAACGTCCGTTCACCGATCTCCTCCCTGTACTACGGGACCGGGAGCGATGCAGATTAGAGAACTTCCGGTCCCATAGCTGTCATTGCTTGGCTCCTGAAGCCCAGCTATAAGCTATTGAAGTGCGATCTGCACTTCATTAGCTTATTTCAAGTGTAAAGGTGACACTAGGGGTCTTTTGGACTCCCAGTATCACCTCAAAGAGTACCTGTCACTGCCTATATGCTATCACATGGGGGGCTTGTAAGCCCCCTATGTGATAGCAATTAAAGCAGTTAAAAAAGCAACAGTTTTTAAAATTATTAAATTAAATGTAAAAATGTTTTTAACCACTTCAAGACCAGGTGTTTAGACCCCCTTCCTGGCCAGGCCATTTTTCAGTGTTCAGCGCTGCGATACTTTGACTGACGTTTATTCCGTCATGCAACGCTGTACTGAAATGAATTTTATACCATTTTTTGGGGACAGATAGGGCGTTATTTCGGTGGTATTTAATCACCACTGGGGTTTTTATATCTCCAAACTGATGACCTGTAGGGGCTTTTAAAGCGTCGTCTATTGACTTTTTGGGGTACTGAATTTTGTCGCAGTTTCACAGACGCACACAATTTTTAACCTGGGCATGCTGAGTATCTATTTACTCATTGTAGCCTCATCTTTTATATTCTATTTAAAAAAAAAAGGATATTTTATTGTGTTTTGGGGCATGTAAGTGCATTTTTCACAAAATGTTGCGGTTTAATAAGGAGTTGTGCTAATAACGTGCAACATAAAAATTTGCAATTAGCACCATTTTTTTCTATAGGGTCTTGGCTTCCAGAAAATATATAATGTTTATTAAGCAGACATTTTAAAAATATTAATTCAAAAATAAAAAGTTATTAAAAAAAATATTGCTTTCTCATGTTGAGTAATATCTAAAAGGTGATAGACAGTTCTTGAGGGAAATGTAAGCAGATGGGCTAAATATTTACCAGCTGACTGCTGTTTGAATGCTGGCATCTCCATACACTGCTGACTATACAGCTATGCATATTTGTGCAACAGAACCATCAGTGCACAGCAGGAAAATAATTGTACAAACACAGGTACCACTGTTCAGCATCTTCATTGATAAATCGGCCATACAGCCGCACACCTCTAACAGGTTTTACCACACAGGCTTAAATCATAGAGGCTCTATGATTGCTCAGAGGGCACCACCCGGCTCAACAAAAGTCGGTTTTTCAATCTACTTTCGTGGAAGGGGCCAGGTGGAAAATTTTCAGCCTAACAGTGACTGCAGCCAATCAGCAATATAATGTTTATTCACAGTTTAATCCACCCCTGAAAGTACCAAGTATTTGCTGTGCCCCCTGCAGCTTGAAGGGGAAGCAAAAGGAAATATAAGGATGTAACCAACCTGCCAACTGCATTAAAGTGAACCTGTTTTGCCCTGCATGGGAAGGAAGTTAAGAGACACTGCTCTAGTCCAGTGATGTAAGCTATTACTTTAGATTTAGATTTCAAAATCCTAAAACTATATAAACCCAGACAACTCAGTGACCAGAAACTGCAGGATAACCATTAGACACTGTTGCAGTAAAAGCACCAACTACCTTTATAGTGTGACTTCAGCTGACCAAGCAATGTAAATACATCTGATGCAGATGTGAGGCTTCCAGTTAACCTGCATAATGTTTTTCAGTGATAATACAAATTACCCAAAAAGCCAATTAATTATAATTAATTTCAGTTGGTTCAGACCATTACATACCCCGCTCGGCAAGGATTTCCAGCCCTTGTTTTGTACGCATCATCTTCTTCTTCACACTCTCCTGCTTCTGTGTCTCCTCTTCTCTTTCCTTCTCCTCATTGTGGACCCTCTTCCTTGCCTCTTCCTCTGTGTAACTGAGTTCAAGGACCAACACCTTGGAATTGTGACCAACTCCTTGTTCTTGCAGAGTTTTATCTAGAGAAACAGAAACAGGTTTCCTCATACACTGTCTGGATGATGTTTATTGCCATCAACAATGTTACATTACATTTTTAGCTCAGTATAGAATCAAGACTAGCTGGAAGAATAGTATATATTATTAGACTTAGTGCACATTTCTGTTACAGGTATAAAAAGACACAAAATTAATGTAGCTCTGCATTCAGTAAAACATGATTAAATGCAGGTTTTCAAATGCAAACAGTGTAAGTACCTGGAATCAGCCTCCTGCAATTCTCTGTACTGCAGAATTCAGATTGGGAGAGGGAGAGGCAGAACAAGGAACAATCTGTTGTGCTACAATGCTCATGTGCTAACAATGTACATGTTGATACTAATGTCCTCCTGTGACCCAAAATGCAGCATATAGCGGGCAATGCTATATGCTGACAGCGCCGAGCCATTTTGCAGCTGGGAAGGATCACGACAATATTGTTGGGATCCACCCCACTACCTGATTGACAGCTGACTCTGCCTCCTCCCCCATCTGTCCCTCTAGTCAGTGCCGGAGGATCGGAGAGGGGAATCCCTGTGGGGTGCGGTGACTGATAGTCACTTCTCTCTGCAGGGACATGATCGAGTGATCAGTGGTATGTTATCGTTCAGTTCATGATCTATAGAGCCGACATGTGACAGCTGCAGTATCACACGTCAGCTCTAACTATGGGGATGAGTGCATTTCACTCTCCCCATAATTCTCTTTTAAAGCATTCTTACATAAAGAATCTGCAAATGGAAAGGATATGACTTTCCAGACTTCAAAGATATACATCTCTGAATCAATTAGTTCCCCGGGGAAAATGGTGAATTGTATTAGGATTCTATCACATGAAATCCAGACGCAGTGATTTCTAATTTTTGTAATCCATTAAAAATTAATTTCAATAGCCAAATGCGCTATTTCATGAAATTTAGGACAATACCCTACTGCCAGGAACCCTGATGTCTGTTTTTAATAGTAAATCTTGAAACAATGGTAAGTGCTGTATAATCTACTTGTCTCTAGAAGTACATAAGCCAAAACACCCCTGAACACTACACTAAACATGCCAAAAACACCAGAGATTTTCTTTAACTGTTATTAAAGAACATGAATAAATTCCATTGTGACGGCTAATTTAATGAACTTCTTTTTCATTCTGCATTTAGACAACTCTCTGGATTCCAGAACATTAAAGTGCTTCTTAAATGATTATAAAGCAATGTTGCCTGGTAAAAAGAAAACCAAAAGCCTTACAGACTTGGTGATGCAAAGGTCAGTGCTTTTATACATTGTGTAAGTAAACCAGCATAAGGATGATCAAAAATAAAGTCAAATAAAAAAGTAAGAATGACTTTCCCTCTGGCACTAATGAAGAAGGGGTTAAAGTACATAGATCTCCCCAAACTCTGTCTTTGGCCAGCACTATTCATATCTCTACCAGAAACACATGGTAAAATTTAAAAGGGTGAATGGAAGGCCCACTGCAGGTAAAGAGGTCTTACATATATTTCTAAGGGCTGGGTGTCACCCCTGTACAAAGAGGGGGGAGGTGGAGACTGGGG
>NW_017307967.1:167463-243890 GCF_000935625.1 Nanorana parkeri | reverse complement strand
ATTTTCATAATGATCACATGGGTTTATCAGGAGATCATCAAATGCTTACTGGGGATAACACCACCCCATATTGTAAGAGATCCCACCCACACCGATAAACATTACTGTGAAGATCCCTAGATGGGGGTGCTGCACAATCTCTCCCTGAAACCCTGTTGGCAGGACCGCCCATCAGCACTTGCGCTTGGGTATGATCACTGTAGTTTCAGAATTCCTTCTGGCCTCTTCACTCTCATTACTGCAGTGGAGGACCAGCAGAACAAGAAACATTTTTTTTTCATTGTAATTATTACAGCACTTTTTATTTTTTTTATGGAGACCCACATTCAATCACTGTCCAAATCTTGCCGCCTTCACCTCCTTAACATATCCAAAGTATGCCCCTTCTCAACCAATAACATCACCAAAATACTTATTCACTCCCTTGTTATCTCTTGCTTTGACTATTGCAACTCCCTCATCATTGGCCACCTTCAGACAGACTATCCCCTCTTCAGGCCATCAAGAATAATGCTGCCAGACTCATCCACCTTACCAACCATTCCATGTCCACTACTGCTCTCTGTCTGCTTGTCCAAAGAATAAAATTTAAAATAATAACAACATAAAACACCATTCACAACTCTTCCCTCAGCTGCATCACCAACCTGGTCTTAAAATATCAAAAAGTTATTTTTGCTCCCCAAAGATCTCCTTGCTCTCTGGCTCATGCCTTACCTCTGGGACTTCTCTAGAGTCTCTCCTTTAAAGGATTTCTAAACCCTCCCATTTTATTTGCATATATCTACTGCTAACAAGCAGTAAATATATGCAAAAACATTTAAAAAAAACTCTTTTAAACTTACCCCTGTCTTCTCCGCACGCTTCGTCCGAAAATCTGAAAATTCTCGGGCGGCCACAAAGCATCTCGGGGCCGGCGCATGCGCAGCTCGGATTTTCGTCCGGGAGTCGAGGAGATACACAAGGTAAGTATATGGACGCGTGCACCCGCATGCAGACACCGTGGGACAGGAAGTGCCAGCAAGGACAGAGGAGTCAGCGCTGGATCGGAGACCCGCGGCAGCTCTGAAGAGAAGGCTGAAAACTACAGGAAAGAAGATGATCGGATTAAGAGACATCATTTAAGGCAGGGCTCAAAATTTCCACTCGACCCCTCGCAATTGGCAAGTGAAAATTGCGTGGTGGCGAGTGGAAATCCAGGGGGGGAACTGCCGCCACTTCGGCAGCGGCGATCGCTGTTTCAGTTTTCTCTTCCGCTCTATAGCAGCATCGGCTGATGAGGAGAAGGGAGAACTTACACAGCGATCGCCGCTGCTGAAGGAGTAGAATCAGTGCAGCACTGTTTCACTTTGTTCTCAACCAGCCCAGCCTGCAGCAGTATGTGTCCCTCGCCTCAGGACCCACCAGACTGTCCCATCGCAGCTTTAAACAGCAGCATCTCATGGTATGGCAGTGGGGTTTTTTTTGGGGGGGGGGGTCTAGGTTCTCAGAGGTGCTCACCGATTGGCTTCTGCTCTCTCCTTCGGCTCTGAGACTTTACTGCGTGCCTGGATGATTAGATCCCTGTCTGTTTCTCCCTTGGAGCTTAAAAAAAAACCTAAAACAAACATTTCCCGGTCATTAGAATTCCCCAGTGGCTGAGCCACCCTGTCTTCCCAGCTGAGTTCTATCTGCCGTGTAGCCACATGGCAGAAACGCTAATGCATCTTTTATGTTTAATTTAAATCATTTTCATGGACAATTCACACTGCTGACCTGCTGTGGCAAGGCAAGATGTTTCTTGGTTATATGCTTATCGTACAAGCCAATGAAGAGGTACGATTGGTGCTGGGATTACAGCAGCAACAGAGATGTGTGTGTACATGGGGGGAGACAGGCTTACAGCTCTCAGCAAAGGTTTAAGACTGAAAACTATGCCCAACGATGTTGGGCAAGTGGACAATTCACCGAGTGCTGTGAACAATTCACCGAGTCATGCATGACATGTATTCTCCACAGGGCTGATGCATGCATTTTTGCCCAGTTGGAGGTACATTTATCTGCCCGCCCGCGCACCGCCCCCGCCCACTTTCCAAGCACCCTCAGGCTTATGCCAGCCCTGCTTAAGCTGCTTGCTGATTGGCTCCAGCTCCATCGTTCGGCCCTGGCATCAGTAGCATGTGGATTGTCCAGGTGAGAAGCAATGGCGGAACTGCAGGTGTTAGGCTGGTACTTCAAGTAGCTGGCCTTCTGTGGGGCAGCCTGCTGCACCCAGCCACTGGTCCTGCTGAAGGTGAGGGCATGAAAGGACCTGCCCATTAATGTGTGTGTTTGGGTGACATTCCACAGGGATCGGAGTGTGTGATGGTTGATCTGATTTAGCTGTGTCTGTGTCATTCTATCTGCCCAGTCTGATGTGTCTTTATTCTGGTCTGCGGTCTGACGTGTGTTGGTCTGCAGTCTATAATAGAAGTCACCAGCACTCAATGATATGCGTGAGAAGTATACGCACTTTTATTGAATTGTCACAAGTGTCATAAAGCTAACATTTCAGGGCCACACCGCTGGCCTCTGTACTGTGCGTCAACCCGGCTGCTCTCTGTACTTGGCATTACACCACTGGCCTCTGCACTCTGCATTGTTACTGATCTCGGTACTCGGTGTCACACCACTGACCTGTTGGAGTTAAGGCCGGGGGGCAAGGTGGGGCAACTGGTGGCGAGTAACTCTTATGGCCTGGCTAGTAGCTCAGGACATGAAATTTTGAGCCCTGATTTAAGGTAAGTGCTTTAATTAACATTGGGGGGGAGGAATGCTTGGCTTTAATGTCACTTTAAACTTCAAAAACTCTTCTATTGAGGGAAACCTATTCTGCCTCTACCACACAACTAAACTATTACCTTTTCATCTCATCCCTATAGTTATTACCTTTTGTAACACTTGCACCTCCCTTTTAGATTGTAGTCTCTCATCAGCAGGGCCTTCTTAACCTACTTGCCTTGATTTATATTGTACCTGGACTGTTTCCCTTTTTAATGTTTATAAAGCTCTGTGTAATCTGTTTGCACCATATACATCCTGTAGAATTATAATATTAATCAATACAATTGCCCAAATCATTGCAAATGTGTTTCTATGCTAAAAACCAGTGATGGCATTAACTCCCTCAAAATCAGGTGGGTGACACGTAATCCTGTGTGTGTCTGCGTACAGAAAGGCTTCACATATATCCATCATCCATGGTGATGGGGGTTAGTGCGCATGTTGTGTCATCCATCATCCATGGTGATGGGGGTTAGTGCGCATGTTGTGTTGGCTATGATGGGGCTCCATAGAGACATAGCTGCTGCATGGATATCTCTTCTACAGCTATTCTCGTGGAGACCTCTAATAGTCTTGGCCAGAGTTAAGCTGACTACACACTAGTAGAATTTCATTTGAAAATGTTCATTTGTTTTATTTTCTAATAGTTATTAGGGCCTAACTGTTCATTTTTGACTGTAGTGATGAGGAAAATCAAAATCGAAGGAGCAGGATGGGAAAAGGTTTCTTATTTAAATTATTTCTAACCGTGAATGAAAAAAAATTGCACACATTGTAATGCGCATGTGCAAGGCACAAAAGTAACCAGTTCAATACATCTGGGATTCCGTTCAAGTAGCCGATTTGGATGAAACCTGTAAGGGCTTTCGAATGAAATTAGTGGACAAATGGCAAGTATGAATTCTCTGCTGAACAATCTCAAACGAATGCTCAAATAACATTCTAACAGTGTATGGCCAGCTTTAATCTCCTTGCGAGTGTGCGTAAAAATAGCGCTCTAGGCGACATGCTATTATTTTGCTCCCAATCATCCTATTAAAATAAAACAAAACGGCTGCAGTGTCATTCAACAACTGCAAGAAGACATCCCACAGTGCAGCCACAGAGAGGAAGCCAGCGCACATCTGCAAAGCATTAATTTTCACCGCAAGGCAACTTTAGCGGCTTAGATATCAGTTCCAGAGTTTACAGCGAGAATCCTCCTGCCCCGCTCTGACAACACTAATGAATAATGTGTGCAGGAGATTTAAATAAAGTTGATGCTCAGCTGGAACTTTACCGACTCGGTGACAAACTTGTGACACTGAGAGCAATGTAGTACAACCAGGTGACGGCCAATGAACAGCAGGGGGGCTATAGAAGTTATGTTGAGATGAAAATAGAATGTATTATTTCCTTTTGTATCAGGTAATTCAGTACAAAAGGGAATACTATTCACAGCTGAGGTGAAAAAGGCACAAATGGAAAGCTGCAGTACTCGTAAATGAAATGTGACTTATGTTTTTATAGTAATGCAGAAATATTCACACTGGGTAAGTACCAAGGGACTACTTCTAGTCGACGTTTTATATTCACTGTTAATTTGATCATCCTGCTATTTGAGATATCTAGAGTGGAGTTTTTAAAGGAGTAAAGTACAAGAACCTTATGTGAACTTGAATGATTTTTACGTATATTTTGCTGAACCGTGCAAGTAGCACAGATTCTGGTGTAAACGTACATGCAGGGAAAACAATAAATATCAGAATATATAAACTGCCAATTTGCGGGCAGTGCTGCATGCTAAGGCAATAGTCCTAATTAGGGACTTGCCGATACCGAATACCGGAAGTCCCATTAAGGAAGCCAGGCGGCGTGTAATGACGTGGCGCCAGGCTTCCTGATTGGCTGGGAAGCCGACTCCATGCTCCCTCGTCATGAGGTGACGAGGGAGCATGAAGCAGGCCTCCCGACCAATCAGAAAGCAGAGTGCCGCGTCATTACATGGCGCCTGGCTTCCTCATTGGCCAGCTCCCAACCAATCAGGAAGCCGGGCAGCAAGTAATGACTCACTGCCCGGCTTCCTGATACCGGAAGTATCGGGCTAGGCATCGGAGCATTTGGGTGAGTACAAGTACTCAGCATTGGCACCGATACTAGTATTGTATTGGTGCATTCCTAGTCCTAATGTTTAATGCTTGTCTCTTAAAGTGATGTTAAAGTAAAATAGTTCTTAAGCTATTTCAAAGGCTGATTAAATCACTTACAATGGATGCTGCTCTTTGATACATAAATGTTTTAGTTTCCTGCAGAAATAGCCGGTCCCCTTTACACTGACCCTGATATCCTGTTTTAGAGTGGCTCTTTTCCCTTGCATGGTCCTATAGAGCCACCCTTGTGTGTGCTAGTATGTTGTGTGTGTCTCCACAAAACACAACAAGGCAAGCTACTCCCCCCTGCCACAACCTCCACCCTCCTTGCGTATCCAAGCCAGTAGATGGGCAGCTGCTGGAGACTGCGCTGTCCCTTGTGATCTTGAACTGGACAGGATTTTCAGGGAAGCCACAACAAACAGAGCTGGAGCTGAGCGTTTTAGAAACAGGACGACTGTAAGTGCCTGGGTAAAAAAATAAATTATCTGCTAGGCAATGTATATTTGTTCGATCTGGCCTCATTATGGAAACGTTTGGGGGTTTATTCCTAAAAGTGTATTTTTCCTTTTGCAGCCAAATTGGGATAACACACTACTCCACATTTGGTATATGTTCCCATTTACATTGCATAACTTCAAAAGCTAAGCAGCAATATTTAAATATTTTTAAAGTACTTTTTATATGCTTAAAAACCCCTACTGCCCCCCATGAAATGTTAAGGAGGGGGCTGCGGGAAGGTATGTTTACTTTGATTAACCAAGTTGTAAGCTAGATTTGTACACTTTTAACAAAGGGTTACCGGCTTAGCAGCATTGTATGTTAATGAGGGGAGGCTCAGTTTGGCCCTCTACTTTCACTTTCAAACTGCTCAGGATAGCCTGCAATCTGCACAAAGGTCTTCACCAAAGAAACAGCTAAAAGCTTAAACTATTATTTTTGGAATTATTTTACTGTAGATCTGCTGTGTGAATAGGAACACATAACTAACGTATTGTGGGGTTTTCTCAAATGTGAAATACTGTATACTTCAAATCTGAACTTCAGGCAAACAGCTACATACAAAGAAATACATTTATGGAAGGTGTTTTACCAAACTATTTGTATTTCTGTCCATGCAGCCCTGCCATACAGCACATCTGGACAGATAACACTCCTTTCTCTGATAAAGTTATAGACCGTAGAGCAGGGGTAACCCAACTCCGACCCTCCAGCTGTTGTAGAACTACAAGTCCGATGAGGTATTGTAAGACTGACAGCCACATACATTACTCGCAGATGCATCATGGGATTTGTAGTTTCAGTACAGCTGGAGGGGCAAAGCATGTCTACCCCTGCCGTAGAGGGAACATAGTGGTGCAGGGTTTGATACCAAGTCAAATTCCCATGATTGCGCTTAGTCCTGCCCCCTTCTGTCACTAAGTCCACCCTGGAATTCAACAGTAAAATGTCAAAGCTCCTTGTGACCGTTGATGATCTGCTGTTCCACAGCTGAATGATGCAAGAGAGCGCTTAGGACCAGAGGGACCCGGGAAAAGTGTCCACCAAGTCAGAACCCTGTGCACAACTTGGGCCTCAGATCCAAAAACTTCACAATTACCCCCAAAACTGATTTCAAGGAATGCATGGTTTCTGTACTTCAGTTTTTTTTGTTTTAAGTTGGGTACTTTTTGGGCCGCTCCCCAAATAAGGGAAAACTTTTAACATGCAAGAGACAATTTAAGGTGAAGTTATAAATTTATGAGGCAACGTGAAGAAACCTAATAAGATTAAAAGAATGTATTTAATAACCTTCCACAATTAAAGGAGAACTATGGGGTCAGGGCTTTTCCCCATAGTTCTCCTTAGGGTAACAGGAGGACACAAACTAGCGTCCTCCCGTCACCCTAAGCTCAGTATAGCTCGCGGTATACTGAGACGCCGCAGCGGATCCCGACATCGATGTCGAGATCCGCCCAGCTGCGTGAGTGATAGCTGGCTCTCCCTATCTAGAGGCAGAGCCAGCTGTACCTGCCCCCTCCCCCGTCAGCGCTGGCGGATCCAGGCTGCTGCTGCTATTTATATAGTGCCGACAATTTTATGCAGCACTTTACACAGTGCTATAGATTCACATCAGTCCCTGCCCTCAAGGAGCTTACAATCTGAGGCCCCTATCTCACATGTATACATACAAGGGACAATTTAGACAGGAGCCAATTAACCTACCAGCATGTGTTTGGAGTGTGGGAGTAAACCGGAGTACCCGGAGGAAACCCACACAAGCACAGGGAGTACATGCAAACTCCTTGTTTATGCTCACAAATATTTTATTTAAAAGGAGAAGTAAACCACTTTGATTTTTTTGTTTGTGCCCCAATTACCCTACTACAATTTGCCTTTACCATAAAAGTGTGCCCTTCTTCAGCGTGGTCAGATCAATCTCTAGTCCTCAGCGCTGTCCCCCACAGCCATCTCCACCGATGACACTTCTAGGTTCTTGGAAGACCTCTTTAGCCATTGGGTGACCATTGATGATGCGACTCCTATGCATGCGTCTACATCCTCCACGGCACCCAGCCCATTCACGGCATATTAGAGATGTCTTAAATGGGCTGAGTGTGTACACAAATAATAAATAACAAAATTTCCGGGGGAGAGAGGAATATAATATTTTTGCAGAAGGGGCTTTGCCAAAAATCACTTCCCTTGGCCCTTATGTGCTGGCCACATGATCTATGCCAAAGGGGAAGATCAGAGCTCAAGTGAGTTCCTAACTAGCTGGCTCCTCCAGAACGTCACACATTGGCATCCTTTATTTATCTACTTGTTCTTCATCAACTCAAGTATTGAAGCTAAAGCATCAGTATGAAAGACGGGCAACTAGTACTTTCAGTAGAGAATAGTAGCCTACAAATGTAACATGATAGGTTACACACAAACACACATATACAATAAAATGCACGTTAAATTCTTCATAGCAAGGGCTTTGATTTGTATTGGGCAGCCTCACACAGGCAGAGAGTCAACTCTGCTCTATCATTTATGAAATGGCAGAAAATGACATCCATTATAGGTGTGATCACAGAACACATGATTGTCTATACAGTTCCATGACTCATGCTTTGTCACGGATGGGTTAGCAGCTGCTACCTATATATGTAGCAAAACATTCCTGAGAAACTGGATAATAGGAGTCTCAAGCAAGAATCCCATTATTTCTAATCAATTTTAACTGGCTTAGCTCCTAATCAGTCATCTGACACTTCCAGTCCCAGGGAGGTAATTGATTCCATAAACCATGTGAAATTCTGTACACACATATGATCCACTGGAAAATTGCAAACAGACAAGGACTGCGAGTTTTTAAACCTTGTGAAATATAAGGTTAGTAATTAGAATTCAATTGAAAAACAGAGAAATACATGAAAGCAGTTATGTATGCTCATGAGACACAAGCAAAGGTGACGGTCTATATAAAATGAAGTGTAAAAAATATCAACTCAAAATGATACGAAGTGAAAACTTTGGTGATGTTCATCTTATTATCCGTGTTACAAGCTCCATCTTGTGGGCAAATAAAACACAGCAAGAAGTGTTCAACAGCCTACAATTACCAAAGAAATATTACAACTGAAATCCAGCCTCACCTTCAGCCTTGCACAGTTATACGGGCTCCTCTCCTGTACAGAAATTGCTTACTCTAATTTCACTGCACACAATGTGTATTAGAAGCTGCAGCAAATCAGACGGAGGCACCTCATTTCCTGGCTGGAAAATGTCCAGCATCATCTAAATCTTTCCTCCCAAGCCTAACTGTCCCTGGCCCACTCTTTTCACTGGATCAGGTTTTTCAATCATGGAGGCTCAGCATTATATGTGAGCGTTACCACCTAGTTGGCCCCTCCCACCAGCCATGATCTGCCTACATTGAATAGAGAAACACAAAGACCTAGTGATGATGTCACTGGGTCAAAAGTAAGGTTTGTCGTGAAACCAGAATGGTTTTATTCAATCATTTTATTAGCATGTTGATGAGGGAGGTGAGGAGGGAGGAACAAGGGAAAGCAAAATGTAAGCAGATTCAACTTCAGCTTTAGGGCCTGTTCACATGAGTTTCAGGTCCTGATCAGCAGACGCGTTGCTATGTGTTTGGCCGCGTTTTTAATGCGTTCCAGTTGCTGGAGTGGGGCTGTCAGTATGTTAGCTGCAGTACGTTTTTGACGCGTTTTTGATGCGCTTTGCGTTTCCGGACCGTTTCCTGACCATACAAAATGTGACATGCAGTATTTTTCTGTCGTAACCTGAACGGACTGCGCACGTTAGATCTGTAGCCCATAAAACACATAGGGATACATTGGGATGCATTTTGAGTGCAGGAGCGTACGGATCAGGTCAGCACAGAAAACGGACGTCGTGTGAACAGGCCCTCAGGTAAAGAAGTGATAAAGAGAAGGCACCCCTATGTTACCTTGCTAACCCTTGCTCGCTTACTACCGGTACAAGCTCCCTTTCAAGATAACCAGTCCTGTAAGGATTATGCAGGCCGACAAATACAGAAATCTGAAAATTCTTACTTCTAGGTTGAATTTTTAGTAGGTTGTCAATCGGTACCTATATATGTATCTCAAGACAGTTTTCCTCAGGTAAACATATAGATGTCAGAAACAACACAAAGGGGTCCCCACATAGGGAAAGGAGTGGCAAATTTTAAATTAAATTCCCAGTGTGCGACAGTACTCCTATTATAATGAAAAATGAGTCAAGGAAAAAAAAACCCTCAAGAGATGCACACAATGGGAATAAAACAATAATACACTAATATCCATAAACACTTATTCATAATATCCATAAAAATGTAAATACATAAAAACATATCATCACCTCTATAAAAATTCTTAACCCTGTTTTTTTTTTTTTGGTCCTTGATTAAATTTTTCATTAAAAACATGTAGATGTAACATATTTCAACTGCCAAAAGATTTGTTATTTTGCTCAGCTACATTTGTGGTAACATACCCCTGCCACACTACAGGTGGGTGACACCACTTTTCTCTATTGCAAATAAGCAATACACTCAAGTCCTTCCTCACCCCCATCCGGCTGATTTGACAGTGACGGAGTATCATCACACTGCTGAGATAATCCCTGTGCTCTCCCCTCTGGTAAGCAAGACCCCAGAATTATAGAGAAAGCACTGAGCAATTCAATAGATCCTGACTAGATCACACAACTGCCCCTCAGTCCAAGACACTGTGTGCACAGGATTATGAGGAAGATAATATAAATAGTAGTTTTAGGTACTTGTATCAGAATTTTTAATGAGGAGATTTGAAAGGCTTGGACTAGGGAAACTCCTTGAGAGAGGAAAGCACAGCCTTAGGCAAGTGTCTGTGTGTGTGTAAGTAAACCTAAAGTGCAACTAAAGGCAAAACTGTTTTGTTTTCTTAGTTTTGGATAGAATGGACAGGGATTAAAACATGTCAGGTTTTTACTGCCGTCTGTGTCCCCATTAGGGAGATTCATCCTTTCTATTTGTCCTGCTGGCCGTTATCACTGAAAGTGAAAGAAAAAAAAAAATCACAATTTTGTGTTGTCACCAGAACAGGAATAGATAGTAAATCTTTCACTGGGAAGACCATCTGGTAACTTTGCTGTCCACCAAGGATTTCCCTCACTTTGGAAGGATTTCTTCTTATTTCCTGTTGTGGATATCAGTCAGGAATTGAATGAATCTCCCCAATGGGATGAAAAAAACAAACTGTTAGGGGCTCTAGTCCTCCCTTACTCTATCCAAAACTAAAAGAAAAAAGGTCTGGCTTCGGTTCTACTTTAAGCGGGTAAGGTCACTTCTGTCCCTGAATCTGCACATTTGGGTAACCTGACCCTCTGATAGCCTGGTAATACATGAAAAGGGACCAAATGATGAAACTTAGGGTTACACAAGGCTTGTTACAATCCAATGGGTAACGGGCACACACATTACACGAGTATATTTATTTAGAATTGGTTAGAAGATCTTTAATGCCAGAGTAAACCATGTTTACATCTTTACCATCCCTGCATGTAAGAATCAAACCTGAATAGCTAAACTTACCTGTCTCAAGCTGTTTTTTGTTAGCAATAACCTTTATGTGACTTTCTTGTAATCCATACGTTTGTGCTATCCTGTGACAGGTGGAAAAAATAAAAAAACAAGGATGAAATGTTCACCAATAATTAATAAAGACGCCATTCTTATTTTCTTTTCTGTCATTTTAAAAATAAAAAGGTTATTCTAGCACTGCATGACTTAGTAATATAACTATAGTTTATTGCACTATTCAAATTGCCTATGTATATTTATATTGTTTACATCACTGCTTGTAATCCTGACAATTGGACACCGCCATGTCTCTCAGTTGAATATCTAATATTGCAACAACTGCAAAGTATTATTTTGTTATAGTTGCATCCCCTTCATGAAAAATCTTGAAAGCTATCACAAACCATATCATCACTGTAGCGGAGGAGGAGACAGGCTGGAGGGAGCACTGTCACAGCCGGATGGATCCGAGGATCAGACGAGTATAACTTTATTTTCCTCCCTAGACCAAAACCAGCACTTAACCTTGCAGTGCGGGGGTAGCCCCGCTGCAGGGGTTAATAATAATAATTGTTGCCAAAGTTCTTCTTTAATAATTTTGATGAAAGAACCGTATTAGAATTTGTCCCAATTCTGTATTATAGGAAGTGGCATCCATAGCCTAATCTTCTACATATTCTCCTTCAGCTTCTATATTTTAAATGTAGGTTAAAAGGATATACATAAAAGACACAAATTATAAACCCACATGCACACACACTTACAAATATATGTGTATATGTACACTGGATTATATGTGCTTCTTCCTTGAATGGGAAGATTTTGAAATGGTGTTGTTAATCCTCATGAAGTCTGTACATATATTTTCACTTTAATAATTATTATAACATTTCTGTCAAAATACGTCGAATTGTCTGAGCTTGTTAACAGAAACATGCAATGTGGGTTATTTACTCTCTGACATACAACTGTCAATGGGAAAACATGGATCTATTCCAGCCTACTAAAAAGTTTTTTTATCAGCATACCCAATAACTGGAGTCTTTGAAACGAATAAACTAATTGGTAGGTATTATCTCCCTTCCAGTCTGCTACCTACCAACCAGCACACAGTTCTTTATCCGCTCGATACAGAAAGTAGAAAACAACGCACAATTCTCCATATCTGTTTAGCAGGCTTAGCTATAGCCTGTGTGTCCTACACTGAATACACTTTGCTTTTCTATCTTTAGCTAAGTGGAACACTGAGTATATAAGATACAGTGAACGTTCTGGTTGCTCGATACAATGTACCAGCACGGTTGTTACATTTTTCCAACAGGCATCAGATTGAAGTTGCATGTCATATATTTCGCTGCATTGTTTAATAAAAAACTTTTAAACTTTTATTTTCCGCAAGTGACAAGCGTTGCCCGATCACCTAGCAACCGATCGGTGACCTGATCCGGGTTCCTGACACTCATTGACTGATGGACGAGTCGGTGTGAATAGTAGAGAGACGCGAGTCGGTGTAAATAGTAGAGAGACGCGAGTCGGTGTGAATAGTAGAGAGACGCGAGTCGGTGTGAATAGTAGAGAGACGCGAGTCGGTGTGAATAGTAGAGAGACGCGAGTCGGTGTGAATAGTAGAGAGACGCGAGTCGGTGTGAATAGTAGAGAGACGCGAGTCGGTGTGAATAGTAGAGAGACGCGAGTCGGTGTGAATAGTAGAGAGACGCGAGTCGGTGTGAATAGTAGAGAGACGCGAGTCGGTGTGAATAGTAGAGAGACGCGAGTCGGTGTGAATAGTAGAGAGACGCGAGTCGGTGTGAATAGTAGAGAGACGCGAGTCGGTGTGAATAGTAGAGAGACGCGAGTCGGTGTGAATAGTAGAGAGACGCGAGTCGGTGTGAATAGTAGAGAGACGCGAGTCGGTGTGAATAGTAGAGAGACGCGAGTCGGTGTGAATAGTAGAGAGACGCGAGTCGGTGTGAATAGTAGAGAGACGCGAGTCGGTGTGAATAGTAGAGAGACGCGAGTCGGTGTGAATAGTAGAGAGACGCGAGTCGGTGTGAATAGTAGAGAGACGCGAGTCGGTGTGAATAGTAGAGAGACGCGAGTCGGTGTGAATAGTAGAGAGACGCGAGTCGGTGTGAATAGTAGAGAGACGCGAGTCGGCGCGAATAGTAGGGAGACGCGAGTCGGTGTGAGCAATAGAGGGAGAAATATAAAGCCATGAGGCAGCACATGTAATAAGGTGATATGAGGTATTGAGGCCGATTGCTGCGAGTATTCATGTCAATTATCCAATCATGTGCAGATGAAATAAACAGGAACGTTCTTTTCAGATGATTGTATGACTGAATCTTTAAGGCCGTGACACACTGCATGCGAAGCCGTGCAGAGCGAAGCAAAGCTATCTGGCACGGAGTTTTGCGTGCAGTGTGTGAGCTGAGTGCAGTCAGATGATTGACTGCACCTTCAGCCAATCGGCTCGTGCTTAACAACCGGCCAGACGTCGCATCCCGTCGCGCCGGTTTATGCGCGCGAGCCGATTGGCTGAAGTTGAAAGAAGAAAATGACATGACACACTGCTCGCAAAGGCAGCGTGCTATCGCTTCGCCTGCAGTGTGTCACGGCATTTACACATTTTATTGCGTGAACATTCTCAAATCATTTATTAAATCAGCCTCAGCAAACATTAATAACTGGGTTAAGGTAATGTAGATAATAGAAAGGAATGTGGTACATGAGTAATAACAAGACATGAAGCAGTACATGCAATAGAGAAGTATATGGCACTATTTGCAATAGAAAGATATTGGGCACCGTGTGTAAAAGAGAAGTATGAGGCACAGCATATAACAGAGATGTATGAATTAGCTCTCGTTGTTGTGAACTAATGGTTCTCCTGGGGCCAGGAAGTAACACAGCTTCAAAACTTAAATCATAATTTTGTTCCTTTCTTACCACATAATGAATCAATGAAACGCACAGAACTTGGATCAGACATTTAACCACTTCAAGACCAGGTGTTTAGACCCCCTTCCTGGCCAGGCCATTTTTCAGTATTCAGCGCTGCGATACTTTGACTGACGTTTATTCCGTCATGCAACACTGTACTGAAATGAATTTTATACCATTTTTTGGGGACAGATAGAGCTTTATTTTGGTGGTATTTAAATCACCACTACGGTTTTATTTTTTACTAAATTAGGAAAAATTACTGAAGTAGCGGACGTCTAAAGACACCCGCTCAGATCTAGAGAGCTCCGGGCCGGCCGTTTTTTTACTACGGGCGGCCCGGAGGCAGTAAATGATCCAGGAAGACCTGGATTAAAACTTGTGCAAGACTAACTTTTTGGATATCCTTACTTGGTAGCCAGCTGGGTGATGTACTGAACTTGTACTAGTCAGTCGCATAAGCTTCAATGGGCTACAATTTACATCGGTACATGGACGGACCTATGAGAAGTGCACTAAACTCTATGCAGGTGACTATCATATGAGCAGTACAAAATGGAGCTGCCTAGAAAGAAGCAATGAACAAAAGCTGAAGCACCTTGCCACGTGGATCAATGTCCGATCTGAGTTCTGTACTTTTCATTGCCAGTGTATTGGTAAGAGCGAGGTGACCTTTGGCACGAACAAAAATAAAAATGTCAGCTCTACTTTAAAGTATACGAGGAATATAAAAACTTTGAAGCCTGCCACAGGATATGAATGGCTGAATACATGACTAAGATGTGTTATAAAACAAATTAAATGTTTACAAGATATAAAAACGGTACTTACTGACACTTCAGCTCCTTCCCTGTTACAGTCAGGGAGGTTTCTATGTAGTTTTTGGATCCCTTAGGAAAAAATAGAAAAAATAAATCTAAGATTATGCCTATATATGTGAAAAATAATGAATTCTCTTGCAGTATACAATTTATGCACATCAATCAAATCTAAAATGTAGGCACGCCTGCCTTTACAACTGCTCTGTTTACATCCAGACCCATGAAGTTCCAGCTGCTCTGCCTGGTAGGTACTTGTGCCCCTTTCCAATTACTTTTTTTTACTGGGGCATGAATTTTGCTGACTTATGGCTTAGCTTCACCAACTAAAATGTGACTATGGTCAATGAAGGTGCCCATACACTGTACGATTATCGTACGAGAATTGCGGGGAATCCCGCTATCGTACGATAATCGCAAAGTGTATGGAAGGAGTGCGACCGTTACTGTACGATCGCACGTCTTCCGTCAAACAAGCAGGCTGGAAAACCCGCCGAGAATCGTACGATTCTCAGCGGGTTAGTGGTGTGCCGCACGTGCCGGTCTGCACACGCGCACACTGCGCGTTCAGCATTGCAGTCATCGGAAGCCTGCCCCTCAGCGGGGCGGGCCTGCGATGATCACAAGCACGATCTGCCTGTCCAAGATGGGCAGATCGTACGCTTTTTAAAATTACTTTACAACCCTCGTCTTGCGAGGGTTGTACAGTGTATGGCCACCTTGAGAGAACTCTAATTTTACAGGAATATGGCAGTTTGCGGAGCGCAGAAGAAGCTTTTTTGGCTCAAAAAGTTAACAACAGGCATTCTGTGGTGTTTGCTCTTAGGTAGAATTTATCATTTAAAAATATCAAATGGAATACAGGTCCACTTTAGGATTCTTGAAATGTACAAAATACTTTATCTAATGCTTAAATATGCAAATCATCTGATAACTTCCAAAACTCACTTTCTCATAGACTGAGAAAAAGGGGAAGCAAAAACAAAAAAAGAGGATCTCCAATAGCTGTAGATGTAAACAGAACAATCACAGAAAAAGGTAAAACTTTACAAAGTTTACATCTGTGTCAATGTAGAATGTAGGCAATACATAAGTAACGTTTTACTTTTACACTCATAGACCCTCTTATACTGCTACTGTGAAAGGGTACTATGTAGGGCTGCAACAACTAATCGACATAATCGATTATAATCGATTAAAAAAGTTGTCAACTTTTTCAATCATCGATTAATCGGCTTTCGATTGGTTGGCCCTGTTCACGGCTCCACACACGCTGCGCGCCACACCTCCTCCCCACCTCACGCTTGCCGCTGCCCGATCCGCCTGCATCCACATTCCACACCTCCTCCCCACCTCACGCTCACCGCCTGCCCAAATCCACGATCGGCACAGGGACGCGGGGAGAAGAAGTAAGGAGGAGCAGATGACAGCAGCCGATAGACAGGCCCGATCTCAGAAACAAGTTGCTGGAAGACTGCACAGCTAAGCCTGCACTTTCCCACACATGGTGCTCTATAATGTATTGCTGGGATAGTGGGATTTGTATTCCTCTATAGCTGATGGTACATTGTGCTTTATATTATACAGAGCAATGTACCATCAGCTATAGAGGATTACAAATCCCAGCAATACATTATACACTGTATGCATAATGTATTGCTGGGATTTGTTGTATTCCTATATAGCTGATGCTATATAGCATCAGCTATACATTATACAGCTCAATGCACAATACCGCCAGCTTATAATGTTGTATTCCTCTATAGCTGGTGGTATTCTGTATTGCGCTGTATAATGTACTATTGCTGGGATTTGTAGTCCTCTATAGCCAGTGCCATTCTGCATTTATTGCTGTATAATTTTACACTTTTCATTTCACTATATTGCACACTACACATTTTTATTCCTTTTTTACTTCCACCGCTCTTGCTCCTGTGATGGACTACAATCTCAATATAAACTAGTAGTCCCATCACTGGAGCCATTTTTTAAAATGTATTTTATTGTTTTATCCGATTAACCGAACTTAATAATCGGCTAACTAATCGATTTTGAAAATAATCGTTAGCTGCAGCTCTAGTACTATGGACTGGACCCTAAGTGTCACCAATGAGCAGTGTGGGACATTGCAATGTATATATCTTGAATAAGAATCCCTGAGCCACAATCAAACAGTCTCTTACTTTGTGCAGCTTGCGTGGCACGAAGACCTGCAGTGACGCCAGTCCTTTAGTCATAAAAGCCTGATTACCACTACCACGTTGTATTGCAGAGCAGCGGATTTCTTCCAATGCGCTGGTGATGTCATCCACACTATGCTTCAGCTTTTCTGAGTATTTCAGAGACAGCTCCTGGAAAGGAACACACAATTTAATCAGACAGATATTCAGATCTGCATGGTGATATACAAACCAGTAAATTCTCTTTTTTTCCGCCTCATCATACGCAGTCTATAGATAATTTAGATCTCAATATAGTTAGGGCACAAGGCTTGCTTAGCCCCAACGCATGACAATCTGATTGTACAATCTCTTTTAGATCTGCTGTAAACAATAATAATAACTTTGTGTTGACTTGGCCCAGCTGCAAAAAAGTGAGATAACGATGGGGAGGGCAACTTAAGTGCTATCAACTGTTTAATAGCTGTGCTTGAAGACACGTCCTGCCTGGTGACCCTCTAAAGGTGCCCACACACCTTACGATAATCGTAAGATAATTGCGGGAAATCCCGCGAGCCTATGATTATCGTAAGGTGTGTGGGAGCCGTGCGACCTCTGCTACTGTAAGGTCACACAACTTTTATCTTAGGAACATGTTTGAGAAATTGTACGATGTTCGGCTGGTTTGTGGCATGTTCGCAAGATAAAAGCCGAACAGGCCGGTGCACGCTGCCCGTTCAGCATTGCGGTCATCGGAAGCCCGCCCCTCAGCAGGGCGGGCTTGCGATCATCGCAAGTACGATCTGCCTGTCCAACGATAGGCAGATCGTACGTTTTTTTTTATTACCTTACAACCATCGCAAGACAAAAGTCTTGCGATGGTTGTAAGGTGTGTGCCGAGCATAACAGAGTTCTAGCGAGATATTTTTATGCGAGTACACTTTTTAATAATAAAGATTCCTTTCCCTGGATGGTACGCGCTATAAGAGTTTCCCTCCCCTTGTAAGAAGGGAACTGCTCAGTGAGACCTACTTGGTGGGTCCATAGCATCAGTTGAGCACCCATTTGTGTGTTTGTGTTCACGTGCTGATTGGTTGTCATGCACAGCTGCTCCAGATTTTGTCTGCTCCAGCTTTGATCAATTCCCTCCATTGAGTTCTAGCGAGCGCAGCTGGACTTTGCATGGGGCAGTAGTGGATGAAAATCTTTATTTGTATAGGCATTTACATAGCGCCGCCAATTTACACAGCACTTTACACATTAGTGCGTACCCTCACGGAGCTTACAATCCAACATGCACTCACACAAGGGCCAATTTAGACAGGAGCCAATTAACCTAACAGCATGTCTTTGGCATGTGGGAGCAAACCAGAGTAAGGGCAGGTTGACACCATTTTCCAGACCAAATCTGGTCCAGAAAATGGTGAGAATCTGCCTGCACTGGAAGTGCATTCCAGACCAGACAAAATGAGACAAGTGGCATTTTCCTGGTCTGGTCTGGAACGGACTGCGCTGGTGTAAACAGAGGCAAGAAATAGCATAGAAATTCATTAGGATGCATCTGGAGATGATCTGGATTTGGTGTGCATGGGCACTAAAGCAACACAAGCACAGGGAGAACATGCAAACTCCTTGGACACCTAGCCCAGGCCAAGGCAGAAGCGCTAACCACTACGCCACTGTGCTGCCCAAGTGCATAAAGGGCAGATCTGGCCAATATGGTGATATAAAAGAAGGAAACCCCTAAAAAGATTTTAGGTCCATTCAAAATAAAAAAAAATTAAAATAAAAATACAAGAAGAATAATGCCCTGAATATGTGGATATCAGACTCCTATAAGCATCTGCACAGCAACACTCAGACAGGGAAAAGGAAGGAGTCTGACAATCAGGGATGACCTCACGAGCCTCTAGTCACAGGCTAGGTCAGGTCCTGGTCCAGGTAACATTAGACCCAGCTTGGCTTGCTGCAGGGCATTACCCATGTTATTCTTTCAATCAATCCCAGTGTTGCTGGGAAAAGGGAACACAGACAACAATACATTTTGGAAAAACATTCTAATTCATCCCACTTTATTCAAAACTGGGAAAAATAGGATTTTTGTACTCACCGTAAAATCGTAGATCCTGAATGGTAGGGTATATCGCCACCTGCAGGAGTAGGACGCTAGGCACATAACAAAAGACAAGACAGCCTAGGGGCGGCCCCTGCTGGTGGCCCAACCCCTCACTTGCTGACAAGTCTCCAGTAAGTAACAAACAGTTAGGAGTGTAAACCCCAGAAAAGAGGGCGGGACCTGTGTCCAATGAACGGAGAGAAAAGGATTTTACGGCGAGTACAAAAATCCTATTTTCTCTCCCGTTCATTGAAGGACACAGGGCAACAGATCATAGATCCTGAATGGTAGGGACGTCACCTAGCAGTAACACACTGAGGGATGGGCAACAACAACAAAACACCCAAAAGACACCTCAAAGCGCCGCCTGCAACACTTTGCGCCCCAAACCAGCATCCACCGATGCCAAAACATCCACCTTGTAAAACAAAGGTGTGAACAGACCAAGTAGCGGCCTTACAAACCTGAGAAACCTAGGGACCATGGCGGAAGGCCCAGGATGCCCCAACAGCCCTAGTAGACTGGGCAGTAACAGGGAAAGGAGGCTCACGCCCCTTAAAGGCGTACGCCTGAATAACCACATTGTGGATCCACCGAGAAATGGTAGCCGCCGACGCGGCCCGGCCCTTACAAAGGCCCTCTGTGAGCACGAACAAGGATTTGGTCACGCGAAAAGAAGCCGTAGCTTCCAAATAAACACGGAGAGCACTAACCACATCCAGACAGTGGAGCGCACGTTCCTTCCTATGAACCGGAGTCGGGCACAGGGAAGGTAATACAATGTCCTCATTCAGATGGAATGCCGACACAACCTTAGGCAGGAAGGCCGGCCGAGGACGGAGAATCACCTTGTCCCTATGCAACACCATCAACGGAGACTTGCAGGACAAGGCAGCCAACTCAGACACCCGCCGCACGGAAGCGATGGCCACCAAAAAGGCCACCTTTTGCGACAAAGACAAAAGCGGAATCTCCCGAAGGAGGCTCAAACGGAGATTCCTGCAACACCAAAAGCACCAGATTAAGATCCCACGGTGCCAAAGGCGAGCGGACAGGGGGAGCAATGCGGGGCCAACCCCCGAGCCACCCCGCGCTGCAAGAAGTCTGCTGACAGAAAACAAGCGCGGGGACAGGGCCCCAGCCTCATACCAGGCAAAATAGGCCCTGCACGTGCGATGGTAAATCTTACGCGAAACCGCTTTGCACGCCCTAAGCATCGTGGAAATTACCGCATCAGACAACCCCCGGTCCTCCAGGACCTGGCTCTCAACAGCCACGCCGTCAACTGTAAAGAAGGATGGAACACAGGCCCCTGGGACAGAAGATCGGGACGCAGAGGCAGCCGCCACGGGGCGTCCGCCACCAGCTGAACCACGCCCTCCGAGGCCAGTCTGGGGCCACAAGGACACCGGTGACGCCCTCAGTTGCGATCCGGCGCAGCAGCCGAGGCAACAGATACAGAGGAGGGAAGGCATAAATCAGACCGTAATGACCCCAAGGAGCCACCAGGGCATCCACCGCCTCCGCCCAGGGATCCAAGGCCCGGGCCACAAACCGGTCCACCTTCCGGTTGAACCGAGACGCCAGAAGATCCATCGGCGTCCCCCAGCGAAGACAGAGCTGCTGGAAAACTTCTGGGTGCAGGGACCACTCCCCTGGGTCCACTGACTGTCGACTGAGGTAGTCGGCCTGCCAATTGTCCATCCCCGGGATGTAGACTGCCGAGAGAGCCAGAACCCGATTCTCTGCCCAGGAGAGAATCCCGAACACCTCTTGACCTGCAGCCACGCTTTCCGTGCCGCCCTGGTGGTTGATGTATGCCACCGCCGTGGCGTTGTCTGACCGGACCCGATTCGCCAGGTCCTAAAGCCGGGACGACCAATGAAGGAGAGAAAGGAGAATCGCCCGAAGTTCCAACACATTTAAAAATCGACAGACGGGCCTCCTCCGGCGACCAACGACCCTGCACGGTCAAGGCGCCCAGGACTCCCCCCCAGCCCCACAGGCTGGCATCCGTGGCGACTACCGTCCAGTGCACAGGAAGGAAAGACTTCCCCGGCACCAAGGCCGGAGAATGAAGCCACCACCGCAAGGAGGCTCTAGCCTCCCGAGACACCCGAATTTCCCTGTCCAAGGATAGGGGGGACTTGTCTCATGGCTGCCTTGAAGGAGGCAGCCATGAGACGAGGGAGAAAACCCCCGGGCCGCGACAGTGTCCAGAACGAGGCCCAGACACTCCAGGTGTGGGGAAGGCACCAGGCAAGAGTTCCAGAGGTTCAGGAGCCAACCGAACTCCTCCAAGGACCGCACCGTGACCCCCAGAGCCGTCACCAGAGAGGAGTGCGACTCCGCCCGCAGAAGCAGATGGTCCAGGTAGCCCACGATCGAAACCCCCCGACAACACAACAGCGCCAGAATCGGGGCAAGCACCTTGGTGAACACCCGCGGAGCAGACGCCAGCCCGAAGGGCAGCGCCACAAATTGAAAATGCTCCTCCCCCACCGAGACTCGCAAACCGGCACATGACGGTAGGCATCCTTGATGTCGATGGATGCCAGCAGATCCCCCTGATGAAGCCAGGCCACCACGGACCTGATCGACTCCATCCGGAACTGGTGGACCCGCACAAAAGGTGTTGAAGTGTTTGAGGTCCAGGATGGGCCGAACCCCCTCCAGGTACACCTGCATGTAATTTATCAACTTCATTAATATGCTCACACTTGGAGACTCGGATACATAGAGTTAGGACCACACTTTGCAGAGGTGCCTTGGCGCGGCGGTGTGGCTTCTACATATTTTTGGCCAAAAGTTTGTGCAACTAAAACCTCCGATTTTAACGCATACTGTTGACAGGGCTACTTGTTTGGTTGCAGGCTGGCTGGCAGGTTGAGGCTGGGGAATTTTTGTGTCCCCCTCTTCCTTGGGCACGGTAAACAGGTTCGAATAAAACCCCTTGAACCTTTCCGAGGACGGAAGCGGCACAATCACCCAGAGACAAAAGGCCCGCCACAGCGTGACGGAGATCCGCCAACCGCGACAGAGAGAGACGCGTGTTGGACGGGAAGAACCGGTCCCCCAGCTGGGACAGAAATTCGATCTTGTAGCCCGAAGAAACCAGCTCCCGGACCCAGGAGTCGGAGACGTGGGCCAACCAAAAATCCGCAAAGAGCCGAAGGCACCCCCCCACCCTGGGAACCAGGGCCGGGGCACGACCTTCATGCTGACTGGGGCTTGCTGGCGGCTTTGCAGACTTAGGCTGCCATGGACGTTTGGAGGATTGTGAGGGGGAGGGCTTGTGAAACTTCCCGCCCTTGTCAGAAGGCGGAGGGGGCCGAAAAAGCTGCTTGCGAGCAGAGAAAGTGGGCCCAGGTTTGCGTCACAGCTCCTTCTTGCGCGCTCGGGGAAGAAAGGTACTCTTGCCACCCGTCAGATCCGTAATGATCTCATCCAAGGGGGAACCAAACAGATGGTCCCCAGTAAAGGGTAATTCCGTCAGAGCCTTCTTCGAAGCCTGATCAGCCGACCAGCACTTAAGCCAAAGCAACCGGCGAAGCGTCACCGCCGACAGCTGAGACACCAAAGGCGACACATCCAAGGCCGAATTGCAGACATACCTAAGGCCTTGCACCAACTGATCCGCCAAATCCACGTAAGCGGGAGAGACATTCTCCTCCGCAAGACCCTGGTGCAACATCTTAGCCCACTCCACTTAGTCTGAGACCAAGGCCGAAGCCAAAACCAGGCGCATAAGCGCCCCCGAGGCGGAGTACAGAGTCCGCAAAAGCTTCTCAGCTTTCCTATCCGTGGGATCCTTAAAGGACGGAGAATCCTCCACTGGGATTACCGTGGCCTTGTTCAAGCGAGAGACCGGGAGTTCCAACGCTTAGGGATCGCAAAAGGACTTGGTAGGCTGCTTCCACTCCTTATAAATAAAGTAATCGAAAAAGGGATGCAAGGAAACACTTTGGCAGAACGCCTGCTCTTATGGGTCCCAAACTGCACCGCGGCAGAGCTAGCAGTATCCTCAATTTTAAGGGTCTCCCTGACAGTGCGGACCAGCGCAGAGACCATCTCGTGTTCCTGAACCAGAAGCGTAGACGCTGCCTCATCCTCACTGGCCGAATCCGGCTGCGAGGAATCACCCGGATCAGGATGCGGTGACGTCGAGGGAAGTTCCCCTTCCACCTCGGACTCCCCTGACAGGGCAAGGGACGGCGCAGGTAAAGCCCGTTTCCTAGGCTGGCGATGTGTCAATGTGCGTTCAATGCGCGTCACAAACCCATCCATGGCAGAGGAAAAAAGCTCCACAGAGCCACAGCCCCGCCAGGACAGCGAAAAGGCGGCCGGTGTTACGGCCATGCGGCCAGAACGAACATGGCCGCCATCGTCGTGGCCGCAACGACTTCGGCCAGTCGCCACAAGGCGAATGAATGTCGGCGGCCGGAGGCCCCGGGACCGCCCCACAGCACCCACACAGGGAACCCAACCCCGTCCAGACGAGCAGCCGATCCTCACCAGGTCACTTCTAGACCCCAGACAGGACCCAGCAGGAGACATCCAGGGAATCCTCACAGGGCAGGTAGGAAAGTGACAGAGCACCCCTAACCGAAGTCACATCGTCGTCGGCTTGCGGGGAGTGCTGTGACAGGTAGGCCGGGACCCCCTGTCATATGCCCCCCCCCCGGGACGAACCCGCAGGCATAACCGTAAGGAAGCACATGTCGCAGCAGACACACCGTGGCGGTCTGCATGCGCTCGATGGTCACCCAGGGGAGACTCCAATGATCCACAGACATCCAGCATGTCGCCCTGGTGACACTTGCTAGAAGAATCAGCGACAAAAACGGAGGAAAAGTAAAAATTTCCCAGATACATTTTTTTTAGCTCCTTACTCCTGACGCTAGGCAAAAAACTGGAGACTTGTCAGCAAGTGAGGGGTTGGGCCACCAGCAGGGGCCGCCCCTAGGCTGTCTTGTCTTTTGTTATGTGCCTAGCGTCCTACTCCTGCAGGTGGCGATATACCCTACCATTCAGGATCTACGATCTTTTGCCCTGTGTCCTTCAATGAACGGGAGAGAAAATATGTTTTTTGCAGGAGTTGTTCTTTACTTTTCACACCATCTTCTTATCTTATCAGCTTGGCATTGTAGCTGCCGTAGAAGGGAACCAGAGCGGAATGAGCTTCGCCCTTTGGTAGCCACGGGCCGCTTTCATTTTCTATTTATAACTGAAAGCAGATCTCAGAAATGAAAGCAAATTGTAACACAAAAACGTACTTTAATCTCCGGGCCAGCGTCATGATTTTCAATGGTATAAGGGGACTTCCAAAGCAGAATGTGATCTTCCCGTAGGTAGTTGGTCAGCTGGGACATCAAGAACTTCTTTTCCGCCATCTTTTTAATAAAAAAAAAATATGTGGGTCAGATAAAGATGAAAGCGCAAAGCAAACACAAAACAAAGTATGTTCATATGATATTTGTACAGTAACTGGGGCCCCTGAAATCACAACATACATGACAGGAAGCACAGTGCCAGCTGAACTCTCTCAGGTGTGCTTATTGAATAGGAGAATAGGCAAGCAGAGGTGACTGGCAGAACCCTGCAGATCTGACAGTGTCATATTTCAGCACAGAGCATACTAAGATATTTCAGCAGGGTTGTTTCCAGAGATGGATAATCGTAGGCAGGATGTTCATACACAAAACTACAAAGTGACTACACTGAATAGGATGTCACAGGATGGCAATATTCATGGTAAGTAGTTGAATGTACAGGATGGAGCTGCTCCATGACTGTGGAGGGGAGCTGCCACACAGCAGACATGGAAGGACGTACTGAATTTGGTCAGTCACGCCATATCCGACACTCGTTTCATTCTGAACTTTACTCACCTTGTCCGGTCTGCTCCGACCCTCCGTAACACTCCGCTGGGCACTCACATTACCACTGTGCACACCATTCACAACAACACAGCAATGACAAGCAGCCTCTTCTCAGCCAGTAGCTGAGCAGGATTGATGTTCACGTGATGCGGCTGAACAATGAAAGAAGAGCGCTGATTGGGGGATGTCAACACCGCACGGACTGCGCAGTGGATATGGGTCTCATGTACTGTATATAAAATCAGGTGGTTTCCAGTTGCTGGGGGCGGGGCAAATGAATGTGCATGTCACGTGGCACAACAGGTCCCGACATGTACGGGTTTTTTTTGGAAATGGTCCTGGCCGTGACCCGTAGCTGGGGTACTGATACACCGGTCAGTGCTGCCGCCAGTCTTCTTCATGTTCAAGTTTTAACTGGTGCCAGGCTAAAAGCCTTTCCATGTGGTATAATATACTGACATGTCTAATTCAGTGTGATATTAGGTGGGGTGCTCTCCCGAAGAGAGACCCCCCAAACGGGGGAGGTAAACAAAACCCATTGAGGTCACAGAACTTCCCCCTAACATCAGGACGGGCCCCGAAGGTACGCACCCTCCATCAATTTGTGGGGTCAAAATTGCTCAATCGTGCATATACAAAAGTGCTTACAATAAATAAGTGCCAGTGCGAGACATGGCAGGCCTTTCAGCCAAGATAAAAAATTGCTCCGGACTAGCCAAAAGGCCTACCCAAACAAAACTTTAAGGTGCTGTGACCTAGTGATGGTGAATCACAGTGGGGTTGCAATAGGGTTGCCACCTGTCCGGGATTCACCCGGACAGTTCGGGTTTTGAATGTTGTGTCCGGGTTTCGTGGAAGCTGAAACCCGGACGCGAGATGTGAGGCAGACATGGGCCACCAAAATTAGGATAGGTGCTACTGGCCCCCCACTGAAAATAGTCTTGACTGGGATATTTACATATGAATGGGTGGCGCTATTTACATATGAAGAAGCCGCGATTCATTCTACCCCAAACATTTCCGTGCTTCACTAGAGTGTTCGGGTTTCAATGGAAGAAAAGGTGGTAACCCTAGGTTGCAAACCCATAGTGATTTTCCGGCACCCCTGGTATGCCACTCCCAGGGAGTACAGCACTACGGCATCTGCGCTTCTGACCAGACAAGGGCAGCCCCATTCCCATCAGAAGGTATTAGCACCGGAGAGGCTTCTGCCTACAAATGGGGACAAGCCCAGCATAACCAGTCCGAAATTAACCCAGGAGGAAAAGGGAACCTCCCCAGTACCCACCTATTATTCTAAAGGTGCCCATGCACCTTACGAATATCGGCCGATTTTCGTATGTGATCGCGTTAAGGTTGATGGGCAGTGTACAACCGCAAATACTGTACAATCGATCGACTTTTGACTAACCAGCAGGTTAGAAAACTTTAGTCGATCGTACGATTTTCGCTAGGTTGGTGACGTTTCCGTACGTCAAAATTCGTACGATTTACATGGCACATGCGCAGACGAAAATACGTGCAGTCGATTACCGCAATTCATCCAGGTGCTTTTTTTTCATTCCTGCTGATCCAACCTTGCGATAATCGGGGCAGGATGGGGCCGCCGTACGAAAATCGTACGACGGTTCGATCATCGGACGAAAAGTTTCCTCCGATGATCGCAAGGTGTATGGGAAGCTTAACAGATACTATCCTGCCATCCACGGATCCAAGGACAGCACCGTTCTCCACCAGAGCCCCCAGCAAATAGTAGACTGCCCTCCCCCTCTGGTTCTTAGGCGACACCGTTCTCCCTCCGGAAGCTCCAGGGAATCCTAGACTGCCATCTCCTCCGGAAACTGATAAGCACAGATAGTACAAGCTATTGCACAATGCAATCATACCACCCAATTTTCCAAGATGAGAAAGAGGGACACCTTCCAGCAATCTGTTTAGACAATAGACATGCCCCCAGTTATGCAGACCATTAGGCTTGGTTCAGGCCTGCACAACACCCGGGACGCGCATCCCGGGACCGTGCGATCGTGTGCTTGTGCGTGGCCCCATTGATTTCAATGGGGTTACATCGGCGTGGCAATCCCTAAAAAAAAAAGTAAAAGTACCTTTTTTTGGGACACATGATGTGCGGCTTTTTATCGTGTTCAATTGCACGGGCGGAATCCCACGCGATCCGGGGTGCCATTAGAAAATAATGCACCGCCAGCGCAATCGGCTGCTGTGGGCGACTGTGGCCGCGCAGCAATACGTGCGTTTTTGTGCACGATTGTCGCGCGGCAAGGAGTCACCCAGGCCTTAAAGCGAAACTAAACTCAGGAGTTAAAGGAGAACTATGAGGTGAGTGAAAATCACTCAGCCTCATAGTTCGAGCCGACATGTGACAATAAAACTGTTACACGTCGGCTCAATAGATCGGGAAGTGAGCAAACACGTACCGTCGCTCACTCACTTCTCAATCTATCCCTGCAGAGAGCCGTGACTGTCACTCCAGGCTCCCTGCAGGGATTCCCCCCTCCCCTGTCCGATCCTCCAGTGCTGACTGGTGGAACGGACGGGGAGGGGGCGGGTACAGCTGGCTCTGCCTTTAGTTAGGCAGAGCCAGCTGTCACTCAGCTGGGTGGATCTCCACAGTAATGTCGGGATCTGTCCCGGCTGCGGCGGTCTCACTATACAGTGAGCTGTAGCTCGCGATTTACTGAGCTTTGGGTCACGGGAGGATGCTAGTTTGTGTCCTCCCGTGACTATGGGGAAAAGCACTGACCCCATAGTTCTCCTTTAAATCTTAAAAATACATAAAAGTACCCTAACTATTAACATAAATGTAGCTTATTTGTGTATCACTCGGCTGTAGATCCTCAAATCATTTCTGAATTGGTGCTGACACTGTCCTTCCTTCTGGAGGGTGGCTACATTTGTTCCCCATGGTCCTTGTGTGTGCTCTCACTCCGGCGTACGCGGCGCTACCCATCATGTGTAGCGCGTTCGTCGTTTTCATACGTAGACGCACCTGACGCGTGTTTACGCGGCGACGCGCGTGCTCGCGGGGGACTTTACATTTTTTTTTATTATTATTAGATTTATTTTATTTAATTGTAATTTAAAAAACTGTTTGTTTTTTTTACTTTACTTTGACTGCTGTCACATAGGGGGGCTTACAAGTCCCCCCATGTGATAGCAGATGGTGGTCACAGGTACTCTTTAAGGTGATGCTGGGGGTCCAAAAGACCCCTAGTGTCACCTTTACACTAGAAATAAGCTATTGAAGTGCAGATCGCACTTCAATAGCTTCTAGCTGGGCTGCAGGAGCCCAGAACTGACAGCCCAGGGACCGGAAGTGATGCACTCTGCATCGCTCCCGGTCCCATAGAACGGGGAGGGGATCGATGAACGGAAGTTGGTCGACCTCCTCCCCAGCTCCTCGTGGACACTAAGGACGCCGGTCCCGGGCCCGTAGGAGGGGCAACAGAGTCCGGGAAGCACGGCGGGGGGGGCGGCCCCTTCTTCGGGACACAGAAGCGATCTGGCGACAGGTAAGTCGCCAGAATCGCTTCTGTTGTAAAGCCGACAGTCGGCTTTACAAGTTTAAACAGAGTCCCGGCGGCAATAGCCGCCGGGAGGCTGTTTAAACAGCCCCGATGCTGGTGACGTACACTGTACGTCGTCAGTCACGAAGGCTTTAAATAGGATATCCAGGATTCTTTTCAATTAACCCTTGCAGTGGGACTTCCCTTGCATTGCAATGGTTAAGTGCTCATTTAGGTCCATGGATGAAAATAATGAAGATATACTGTATTTTGTATATTATATTGTAAAGCGCTGCGCAAACTGTTGGCGCTATATCAATCCTGTATAATAATATACAGTACTCACCCAATCCTAGGTCCCTATTGGCTGCTGGACTGGTCCCTGCAGCCTGCTTTTCCCCGGGCTCCGGTGGTCTAAGGACCCGTGACGTCATCACATCTAATACGTACGTGTCTATTAGACGTGAAGACGCTGAGGGACTTACCACACCCAAAGCGGAGGGGGATAGAGGTAAGAGGTCACTGCCGCAGGTCCAAGGATCGGGTGAGCATATCTTCTTTATTTTTGCCCATAGATTTTAACCCTTGTAGACTTTGGCCCCACTGCAAGGGTTAATTTTTTTTAAAACTGGAATTCTTTAAAAAAAATCAGATTGTTTTCGATAGAGATCACTATCCACCATGAAGTAAAAACCAAGAAGTAAAAGGTTACCATGTTTATTTATTGTGTTTGTTTTACATCAGCTGAATTCAGCTACAAAGAACAATACAGGAAGAACTGTTTCAATTTAAAGCTGAACACCAGGCACAGAAACTTTAATTTAACTATACTCCTTAATAGCCACAAAAGATATAAATCCACTTTGTATGCAACAAATGCCTTTGCAAACCCAGATAACACCTTGAAAAGTAGCAATGACATCATCACTGTGCTGCACATAGCCTGTACAAAGAGCAGAGCTATGGGAGGGGCCCAGCAGGTCCACCCACTAAAGGGGCGGAGACAAGACCAGTCACCCTGCACAATGAGATAGCAGCAGTAACCGGTCTTTATTATGGGAAGCTTCTGCACAGAGTCAGTTTCATGTTGGATTGCTGCACAGATATGGTAGAAATACAGAAAGCAAACCAAGATTCAAGAAAGAATACACCTGCCTCTTGTATATAGACCATATTTGTTTATCCCGGAGATCTGATTTAAGGTGCACCTAGTGTACTGTCAGGATATATTGGTGCATTTAGCTCTACAACAATCAGGACCTTTCACACTAATGCTCTGTGGACACATGAGATGTAGTAAAGGTAACATCTGCCTGTCCCTACAAAAAACTTTGCTGGCTGGAGATCTGTGGTGACTGGACCCTTCCCCTTTAATTTCCTTTACCATTTGCTGAAGCAGCCTTGTGCTCCATGATCAGAAAACCGTGGGGAATGAGCACATTACTCCTAAATACCTCTCTTTTTCTTCTACTGCCAAACCTTTTTTTTTAGATCCAAGGCCCCATTCACTGTAGCTTATCATGTGACTGAGCTTATTGGTTTGTGCGTTTTTGTCACGTGTTCACATAGGGCGGCCCATTCATCTCAATGGGCTCTTTTACATGCGACAAACGCAGCAATTTCTCTAATGCAGCTGTTTGAGCTGCGAGCTTTGTGAATTTTTGGACCATGCATTTTTCAGTTTGTCGCATGTTTTCACACATGAAAAAATATGCACCTTTCTTGCTGCGCTTGTGGTACCATTAATAGCAATTCATGGGCACGGCCAGTGTGAAGGTAGCCTTATGTATGGATCTGTAGAATAATGTTTTTTTTAAACACTTATTTTAGAAATTTAGGAATGTAACAGAAAAATACTTTTCCTGCAGAAAATGCTGACTCGGGCTCCCTTCAGTGCTGTCCACGCGGCTGAAAGCCTAGGCTATTGATTCTATGATTTTAAGTAAAAGTGAATATCCTCCCCATCAGAGATCTTGATCTAGGATGTCAGACATGTGGGCAGCACTGAATTGATCCTGGAGTAGCATTTTCTTCAGGGTAGGTAGGTATTTTGGCCCTTCTGTTACTTATTTTTCCTATTATAGAAAGACTGTTGGTATAGCTTTTTCAGTTGCAGCACCTGTTTCAGTGATAACTGTCAAAAAGTGAGGTTTTCTCTCACTGTGAAGTGAGTTCTTTTCTCTTCTGGTTCAGTCTCAAGCACAGGAAATGTGGTGAACACTCCCCAGTGGGACCTAGATAGACATTAAAACCTAAAAGAGGTTCCAAACTTTTTCCTACTCAAAATTTAGAAAAAGTTTTGGCTGGAGTTCTTTGTAGAATGAGTTTTCCCTTAAAGTGTATGTCCATTCAAAATTGTTTTGAATAGAGTTGGAAAGGCTTTGAACTTCCTGCTTTCTGGAGCTCCATTTCAGAGATTTACTCTTACTTTCTGTGTTGCTGACAACTGTTTCACCAGACAGGAAGTGAGGTAAAATCTGCAACAGGAACACAAGACTGATATAAAATTCTTCCCTCACTTTGCCGGGTGCTGCTGCATCTGAGGTCTGGTGAGTCTGGAAATTTGTGCTGTGATACTGACCCCTGTTCTCTCTATTATCTACTACTGACCTCTGAACTATGTGATACTTACTCCTGAACTCTACATTACTTACTACTGACCCCTGCTCTCCATGTTACATACTACTGACCTCTGAACTCTGCATTACGCACTTCTGACCTCTACACTGTGTGTTACATGCTACTGATCTTTGCATGACCTGCTCTTGACCCCTGTGCTTTGTATTACTTACTCTTGACCTCTGCATTCTGTGTTGCATGTTACTTACCTGTGCACTTTATGTTTCTTACTTTTGACCCCTGCACTTTGTTACTTACTATTGACTGACTCCCTCAATTCTGCGTTACTTACTCCCGACTCTGTGTGACTTACTCTTGGCCCCTGCACTCTGCATTACTTACTCCTGACCCATGCACTCTACATTACCTACTCCTGACCTGTGCACTTTGCATTACTAACTCCTGACCCATGCACTCTGCATTACTTACTCCTGACCCATGCACTCTACATTACCTACTCCTGACCTGTGCACTTTGCATTACTAACTCCTGACCCATGCACTTTGCATTACTTACTCCTGACCCCTGCACTTGCCATTACTTACTCCTGACCCCTGCACTCTGCAATACTTACTCTTGACCCCTGCACTCTACATGACTTAATACCAACCTTTGACCTGTACGTTACTTTCCACTGACCCCCCAACTCTGCGGAGCTACTGACCCCTGAACTCTTCAAATCTTTGCTAGGTAAAAAAGTGCACTGCAGGCTGGTGATCTTTTAATATCTTCCATGTTGTTCAGTTAGATCTCCACGTCTCCAGGGTTGCCTACCCCTGCTTTAATGTTTTCATTTATGACAAGTGGTGTGGAACGGTATTCTGTTGGAAAGGTTTTCCTATCTTTAAAAACTAAGAGATACTCTGAGTTGCCATAACTCAATGGAACTGCGCAACAAATGTAAGCCTTTAGCTTCCTAAGTCAAACTATATCCTAGTGACATATGGTAATGTTAAACGTCATAACAAAGGTTTTATTGTTCGGTTTAATTTCAGACTTGAAAGTTAAAGTGCAAGCTAATTGAAAATGTTCACATGAAGGTCACATTACTTTTTGATGGATTTCCAAATATTTGCTTTAATGTGTTACATATAAACCAAGCTTTCTGGCTGTTTCTGATATATGTGGATTTTTCTTCTGAGGAAAGGGATAGAAGAACAGTTTCTCTGTGGGGGAAGAAGGTTTGGAAGAAGGAAACTGATAGTGACCCCAGGATGTAGGGATTGGGTGTTGGAGGGATGATTTCCTGTATAGACTATTGAAAGACTTGTCATCCTTTTTCATTCCACAAGTTTCTATTTCTCCTGTAATGTCTTCTGAGTCTTTCCTTGGCTGCTGTTCAGAGCTCAGCAACCTGTTAAACAATATACTTTTATCAATGCCTTTCTTGTGTTCAACTGTCCTTTCATCATAATTGCAATGACAATCCATCTGCACCATGCGGTGAATGCTCAGGTGAGCGTGCCATGGGCCATGCTTGTCCTTCAGATAGTTCTTATCCAGCAGTTCCAGGGCGACCTCTTTCACGGGGATCTGTTCTTTAAATGGCTTCGTTTTCTGAACTCTCCTAGTCACAGGAACTATGTTGAGGGTGGAATCCCTTGAAATCAGTTCATTTTCACCTAGAAATATAGAAATGTTGTTATAGAACTCCGATCTTCTTAAATTGCAGTAAATTATTTTTAAATTCAAAGCAGATGATGAAACTTAAAATATACAGTAGTTCAAGGCAGAAAATGTTTTTTCTAGTATTGGATAAAGTGGGGAAGGATTGGAACTCCTGCCATGTTTTTACTGGTATCAGGGGTTACTTTGTAGGTGGGACATTTAACAGCAGGTCTATAAAACAGAAAATACATTTGACCAGAAGTTGTTTTGGAGAGAATTTTGCATACATTTCAAGGCAACATTGCCTGAGGTTCATTTATGTGAGGTTCAGTGAAGTCATGCTGAACTATAGTAATTACAGCATGGGAATCTGGTTACTTATTACATGCTGATGGGTCAGACGAGCCACATGGATATTTCATTTATATGTGGAATCTAGTCACCAGCTGCCGTTGTGTAATTTGGTTGTATTTCCAGAGGCGAGATCCTTCTGTCCCTGTTCTCACTTATGTTTGAGTTTGGGTGGTCCCATTTACAAGGGGTTATCTCACATTTACGGTGGAACCTCTTGTACTTTAAAGTCTGCATTGAAACATTCAGTGATTTAAAGGCCAATTGAGGCTACATTTTTATATTTGTAAAAGGTCCCCCAGGTTAAAAAAAAAAAGTATCTTTAATACTGTTCCCAGCTGTACCTCTTCTTTACCACACGATGTTCTAAGTCTTCTAGGTTGAATGGTGCCCATCGTCACTCAACCCAGCAGACTGAGGACCGTACTGTGAATGCAAAAGTTCATGATCTCACCCCTTGAGGCGGAGTAATCATGGCACCCTTCATTCACACTGTACTGGTGCAGAAAGTGGCACAGAGGTCATGACCTTAGGTCCCCTCTCTGCATAAGTAAGTACAGCCCAGCCTGAAGAAGAGGTGATGATGAAAAGGACTCTGCAGTGTCATGTAACCAGCCTGAAGACTTAAAGAAAGGGAAGTGTTAAAGCAAAAAAAAGCATGAGGCACAAAGCAGGGAGATGGATGGATTTAGGGGGAGCATGAATTCAGCTTTAACTTTCTGGGAAAAATAATAAAATGTTAAAAAAATATCAGTTTAGATTGACAGACCCTTTAACCGCTCTATTAAATGTACCGTATATACTGTGTAAGAATATGTTATATAGTACTTTAAAGAGGACAGAGCCATTCATAATAGTCCCTGTCCCTAAAGGAGTCTCACTCTAGTGTCCATATTCTATAGGGCCAATTTGGTGTCTAATGAGACACTGTCACTAGGGAAACAACACTGGTATTGTGCAATTATTGCGATGATTAGGTGTGAACAGACCCTCAAGCAATAGATTTTAGCAGAATAGTCATACCTGGTTATGATTGTAGCTGTAAATTTGCTGAGCACATATACATCGATCAGCCATAACATTATGACCACCCACCTAATACTGAGTAGGTCCTCATTTTGCCACCAAAACAGCCCTGACTCATTGAGGTATATATGCTACTAGACTTCTGAAGGTATGTTATGGTATCTGGCACCAAGCCGTCAGTAGCAGATCCTTTAAGTCCTGTAAGTTGCGAGATGGGGCCTCAATGGATTGGACTTGCTTTTCCAACACATCCCACAGATGCTTGATTGGATAAAGATTTGGAGGGCAAGTCAAGACCTCAAACTCATTGTTGTGTTCCTCTTACCGTTCTTTAAAATTTTTTGCTGTGTGGCAGGGTGCAATTATTCTGCTGAAAGAGGCCACTGCTATCAGGGAATACCATTTCCATGAAGGGTTTTACTTGGTCACAATGTTTAGGTGGGTGGTATGTGTTAAAATAACATCCACATGAATTGCAGCACCCAAGTTTCCCAGCAAAACATTGCCCAAAGCATCAACTTCTGCGACAAAATGTTCACTTGCTGCCTAATATCTCCCACCGATTTCTAGATACCATAACGAGATAATTTGTGTTATTCACTTCACCTCCCAGGGGTCATAATGTTATGGCTGTTCAGAGTATATCATTGTAACATCTAAAACTGGCCATATACAATTGAACTTTATACATTTCCTGCTGAATAGCCTAAAATACAATCCGTGGGTGGATCGAAAATTTCAATCAACTTTTGAGGAAGGAGCTGGGTGGAAATTGTTGACCAAATCAGCTACAGTCACTGTTCAGGTTATCTGACAGCTTAGGAACCGGCTGTCAGAATACGGTAGCTGGCTCTTTAGCACGGATGGGGGAATTGAGTGATTTTTCTCAAATCTTAAGGTGTATGCTCAACTTATAAGTCATACGAAGGTAGACGATACATTCAATGTACAAAACCTGTGATAAATTTGCACCAGAAAATGTAAGGACATAAACAATAGAAAGAGCAATCTCATCAGGCGCATAATCCTTATAATAACATTGGTATCAGTAACCTTTTGTGCAAAACATAGTGAATGATTGTACTAAACAGCTGGCACTTTACCTATCATATTTAGTGAATTATTATAAAACTCTAGGTCTAGGTTGTTTTGTTTCACACACAATTACACAATAAGCTAGGCAAATGTCAGAACATGAGAAGAACAATCTATTGTGTACACTGACAAAACAATGATAAAAAAGTAGAATGACATTTCAAAGCAAGGACATAATGAGTGTTTACAAGGGTTAACGGAGTGTATTTACCAAGGCTCCTTGGCACCTACAGATGTAGATGAAGTAACCTTGTACATGTGGCAGGAAATTCAGCATTTTGGAGTGAATCCAGTATCTTGTATGCCACCTATATCAGCTGTTCTACAATATCTACAGTATAAAGGCCTCATTCACCCGAGAAAAAGGCGGCACGTACAGCTCCGTGCTGCATGCATGGCTGTATCGGGGCAGCTCCCGGGAAGGACAGGTGCTGCGTGTGATTAGTACGCAGCCGCCACCCTACGCTCACCCCAAGTGCAGGTCCGTACGGCCCGGACGCAGACAGGATCCATCCTGTCAGCGTACGAGTACGGACACCTGCACGGACGTGCAGGGCGGGTGGGCGTAGCGTGGCGTACGACCATGTACTCCCATAGAGAAGGACAGGGGCTGCGTACTAACCACAGCAGCATGTGTCCTTCCCGGGAGCTGCCCAATACGGTCGTGCACGCAGCAAGGAGCTGCTTTACGTGCCGGCTTTTTCTCGTGTGAATGAGGCCTTATGCCCACTGCACAATGGACTAGTCTGTGCTGCACAGGTCAACATCTTTCAAAGGGAAGTTTAGAAATACAATTAAGCACACCCTTCCCCTGACAAATTAAAGGGCACCTGTGCGGAGAAATATTGCCGGCTCCTCCTTCTGTGACTGAATCAGTGCCCTTTTCTAAGTTCTAATTTTATTTGCTGCATGCTTGCCCTGCGTCTACAGTTAACCAAGTACTGAAGTTAGGGACAGCAAAATTATCATTTTCATGGAGGTTAGCAATGGTAGCCCCATATTTTTCTATGTTTATATAATAATTAGCCTGCAGCCTCCACCACCTTCTGGTTGGTACTCAGTACTGCAGTCTGGTCCTGCTGGAGCTGAACACCTGTCCAAAGCCAGGAGTGCCTAAAAGAGAAGTAAAGCCAATTATTTATTTTTTTTACACATTTGTACATCTACTAATGTACTGCTGTGATCCAAGCTCAGCATATAGTACTATATGCTGACAGGCCAGAGCCACTCTGAAACTGATAAGAATCCCGACAATATTGTCGGTAACCACCCCGGCTGCCTGATTGACAGCTGGCTCTGCCTCTCTTGAGCCAGCTGTGCCCATCGGCTATTCTGTCTGGCCCTCCAATGAGTGCTGGAGCAACAGAAAGGGGGAATCCCTGACAGTCACTGCTCTCTGCAGGGAGGAAAAAGGGAACTGATGAATTAGATGTTACATGATCACTCAGCTCTCAGCAATATATAGAGCTGGCGCGTGGCAGTTAAAGTGTTCCATGCTGGATATAAGTATATTGGGAAGAGTATATTTTACTCTCTCCCAATACTTCTCCTTTTAAATGCACTTCAGAACATTCAGTCAGTGCCTCATCAGAGGTGTGGCTTGTTATCTGTCTTGCAAATTCATGCCTTTAGAGTTCTCTTCTTTATTAACTTGGACTTCCTTGGGATTCTGTTTTTTCTGTTGGTAACTCTGAACTCCTGTTTGTCTGAGCTCGTTCCTGCCTTGTGATTCTGTACTGTTTGTGGTTCTTTTTGTTCTGTTGGCTGTTACTCTTCAGTGACAGAGAGGATCCATGGTATTCAGTGACAGTATAGGTGTCTGTTACAATGTTTTCCAAAGATTCCAAACTAACAAATTGTTAATATTAATAAATAACAAATAATGTTGAATATATTGGATGTCATTTCCCTGCCAGCAGTACCATTCTTGCCATGATGCCTACCCGAAGCAGAGGAAGCAATAAGGATGAAGACACTGTCCCAATGTCTACAGAAGCAGAAACAGAGTTGCAGATAACCTTTTGGTTGCTTGCAACCCAGAAATCTTTTAATATGGTTGGAAAGGAGGATCTGGATTCCCAGTCTGGCAACTGTGTTGTATGGCAAAAGGACTGGTGTGTCTAAGACAACTTGATGGCCCGTTCAAACCAAAATCGGAAGGAATTTGCAAGTAAACGAAGGGTTCTCCATTGTCTTCCGTTCCATTTAAAAAAAATATGTTTTTCTCTTTTTTGCTAATCTTTATTTTCATTAACAGGTCCTGAGTGGATAAACATCTATGTTTATGTATTTCTTCCGTTCCATTGCAATTACATCTGGTTTTGTTCTGTTACATTACTTTGCGCTGAAAAAAGTAAGGCATGCTCTCCTTTTTTTTCCATCGTACTGAAATGGAACGCAACGGGGTCGCAGCAGTGTGAACTGGCTCCATTCACACCCATACATTTTTTGGCACCCTTGTGTTAGCATCCGTTGAAAAATGGATTGCAACACAATGCAACGGATCTGGTGCGAGTGAAGGTTGATGTGAGTTCTTCTGGAATGTGTATACTCAACTACATTTGAATATACCAACAAAATCCACTGGTGTCTAAAGCATGTCTGTGCTTTGCCTTGGTTATTTTTCCGAATAAGAAACTGTGCCAATATATGAATAAAAATTGTTCATCTAGGCTTATGTGCAGAAATAAGGGTTTGATGTTCTTAAAGACACCCTGTAAAAAAGTGCAGGTAAAAGTACAGAAAAATCAAGAATTTGAATGCTTACTTACTTTTTTCTTTCCATGAACATTTTTTTTTTTATTGACTTGCACATTTGAACTTGCTAGAGAATTCGACCACCCCAGATAGAGCGATTCCCTAGCACAGCCAGAGTTCTCCAATCCTCCTGCCACTTAGCTCTCATGGGAGTTTCTAATTGCTGTCTGTTCTGGCCCAGCTCCTCTGTCCCTCGCTTCCCTACAATAACTTTTATTTAGCTGCCGGGGAAGAAGCAAAGAAAATGCTATAGATTGTTACTCGAGTGACAGCTCTGAGTTTGCGGACATGACATCCAAGATGGCGGTGCCCATCAGCAGTCACATGCCTTTGGATGTCTACACAAAAAGGGTTTTACAGATAAATAATGTGCATAAAATACGCGAAATTAACATATAGCCTTATGGGAAGATTGTTGTGGAAGTGAATGGTCTGGCAACAGGGTCTCCTGCCTTTGTCAGGTACAGTTCTATCTTACCTACCATCCAGTCACTGTGCTAACTTCATACATTTAACAATTGCACATAATGTGTCTTTGGTATCACAAATAATCTTTCTGTACAGAAAGAAAACGTATTCCTACAAAATGTTAGTTGTTAATAAGGTCTGACATTTTTCATGCACTTATCCATAATACTTTCTCCTAGCAGGTAAATCAAACAGGATAAGGAGTTATCTAGCTAAAGCCCTTACATTCATGAATCAATACTGACTCCATTAATGTCTGCAGAGTTAATCTTTGGAAAAAAAATGTGGGGGCAACTTGCAAACTGCTTATTGACCAAATCTTTCAACAGCCCCTCTATCTTGAGAGAAAAAAATGTCACATCTTTAAAAGATAAAAAGAACTTAAGTAGGCACAAGCCTAGACTAAGAAGATGACTTCAAAAGCAAATTCAGAGAAAAAAAATGATTTCTGTGTGTTCATAAAAAACACTGTTTCAAATGTTCCCAAGACTCTAACAGCCTGGTATATGTGGAAATGACAATCATTAGAATCTGTGTGCAGCCACTTCTAGATAAGCAGGTCTAATCCAGAGATTAAACGGCTCCATTCCAATGATGGAATATCAGCTTCCCCTATTCTAATCTATCACCATTTTTTATGGCATCAGACAGTGGACTTTATAAAACAGTAGCTTCTCTACCATTGCAAAAATGCATATTTTAGAGGAATTTTTACCAAATTTAAAAGCGTCAAATAGCAAAGGTATTACTAGAGACGTTAAGGTGACCGCTGACACTGCAGTGTATAGTTTAAAGCTGAACTCCAGCTTGGCCCAATGTGAGTATGCATATGTCATACCTTAGTGGTCCACAGTAATTATGTATAGCTTGGCCCAATGTAAGTGATGTGGTCCAGCAGGGTGCAATGTAAGTAATGTGGTCCAGCATGGCCCAATGTATGTATATGTCATACCTGAGTGGCAACAGGGATCATGTAAAGCACTGTAGCATCCAGAGCTACTATAGTGCTGACAGCAATCTTCTGCACCTGGAAGATCACTGTCACCACTATACCACCACCACCACCACCAACTACTACTACAGTACCCTACAGGATCCCCATGGGCCACTCAGGTATGACATATGCATACTTACATTGGGCCAAGACAGCCCAATGTAACTATGCATAATAAGTTATACATAGAGTTCAGCTTTAAGATGCAAACACACATATATAACATAATGGTCATCTGGATTTAAAAGAGAAGTATAGCCAAAACGTTTTTGTGGTGTTAGTTCTCTTTTGGATCACAAGAGTACATTTAGTAATGGCCTCCTGTGATCCAAACTCAGCATATAGTGAGCTACTGCCCACTATATGCTGACAGAGCACAGCCGAGCTGCAGTCGAGAGAGGGCCTGGCCGTATTGTTGGGATCCACCCCACTGCCTGATTGACAGCTGGCCCTGCCTCTAGAGCCCTCCAATGAGCACTGGGAGGAACAGAGAGGGGGGGGGGATCCCTGCAGTCACCACTCTCTGCATGGAGCAGCTGTGAGTTGAGCGATCAGTGGTTTGTGATTGCTCAGCTCTCGAGTTATAGAGCCGGCTTGTGACAGCTGCAATGTCACACGCCGGCTCGAACTACTGGGAAGAGTATATTTTACTCTCCCAATAGCTCTACTTTAATTAAAAATGATATTTGTTGGCACATATGAGCACCACCCTATAGTGTAACGGTTGTTAAACTGGAGACCCAGCGCCAGAAGAAGATATTCTGATGTTACAGAAACTAGTCAACAAGGACACATAAAAAAAAAATACATTCACCTTTGAGGAAAGACTATTAGCCCTCTGTGGGGCGCTAAACTCGGAACGCATCAAAAACGTGCAACATGCTTGCGGTTCCATTACTAGTTATTGGCACCCCAAACATGGTCGGTCAAATGCGCAGTTCTCCCCGCGCTTGCATGTGGTAATATGTGCACAAACGCGTGGGAAAAAGACACAGGACGTCTGTAGCAGAATTTTCTATATGATCTACTTTCCCGTGTTTGTTGCGTGTGCAGGAACCCATTGAAATCAATGGGCGATGTATGGCAAATGCGTTCCTACTAGTGGGACTTAAAGAACGTTGTGCTACTTCATTGTTATAGTTTTGATTTTATGTGAATGAGCACACACACTTGTGTGTATTTTTGTGTAAGTATTCCAATATGATTAGCATTTTAAACCATCCTTTGTTCTCAGTGCACCGTTTGACTTGCCTTTCCTTTTCTTTTCCTGGGTTTCAGAAGTATTTATGTATTGCCAGAAAAAGCACAGCCATAGACAGCTATAGACACAAAGTCCAGCAAACGATATGGAGCAAAGGCTGCACACAATGTTCAGTTCAAACCGTCTTTATTCCACGTGGAAAAGTCCGATGATCACCCGACCTGGCATCCTCCATCCCTGATGCATTTTCCCCAACAAGAGCTTAATCGTAGAAGACTGCTGTTATCTGGAAGGAGACAGCAGTCTCTTTGCAGTGGTCCAGCATGCCCCCCAACTGAGTATCTAGGGCTCTCCATTCAACAGATAGCATGAGCACTACTAATTCTAGAGCTCTAGCTGTGACACAATGGGGGTGTGCCAAACCTCTGCAGAGAGACCGCATTTTCCTCACAGATAGCACCAGTCCAATTTTGCTGGAGGCAAGGGCTAAGCATACATCTACAAACATTTCTGTAGATAAATAAAACCTTTACCATTTGTGCTATACTAATGCAATGTAAAAGTATTTGTATTCACAATACTATGTAATCAAATGATTTAAAATGAATACATCTGTAGATGAACTGTTTTTATAGTTATTCATTGTCAGCTGGCAAAAAACTGGCCTCATACTAGGCACACAGTTTATATTTCTGACTTCATTTGTTGTATAAGATAACACGAGCCACACCTGAGAGATTAGGATATATTTGAATACACGGATGTTGTGACTGAGATTAGACTTAAAATTATCCTTAAACACAAATGTGTGAGATGGATTAACAAATGCATTTAATTCTGAGCCAAAACAAACTGGCACACAGCTCTACTCTGACAGTTCTTTAGAAAGAATGATTGATTGAACTGAGTAAAAACTTGATAAAAAGGAGATATCTGTGATATAGGCACTATCCTTACCTGTCCAGCGGCCCAAGTCTTGAAACGCTCCGTGGCCGCTTCCGGTATTCCACATGTCTGGGTATAAACTGCTAAATCACCAATCTGAAATAGTGATGACTCACTCCTGCACTGTAAGCGAAAGTGGAATCCATGTCATGGTTTTATCTGATTGGTGAAATAGTCAGTTTTTTTAAATCAATGGGCAACGCGCGGCAAGTGTGAGAAAAAGCGCACACGTGTGTTCTCCGTACTCCAAGGTGTCAACAGGGTCCTAAATGTGTTCCTTTTGTGTTTTTATTGTTTGTTTCCATTCTTCTCTTCTAGTGAGAAGAAAAAGATACAATGTATCTCTTTTTCCTCACAGAGGAGAAACAAATGGGGAGGATTCTACAGCTACTGATCACTGTGATCACGGCCAATCACAGGCTATCACAGTGATCATGAACTGGTCCCCCCGGTTCCCACCAGCGGGTCCCACCAGCTGTCAGTGACAGTTCGGTCTCTGTGGTGGGGATGCGCTATGACATCTTGACGTTGCATATATATATGTGGGGCAGTCATTAAAGAGATAATACACTCAGGAGTTCAATCTTAAAAATACTTTCAAGTACCCGAACTATTTACAAAAATTGTGTGCATTTGCACATCACTCAGCTGTAGATCCTTATGGCCTTGTTCACACCAAACGTGTTCCAGGAGCAGAGCAGTTACAGACCGGAGCAAAACTGCGTCCAATGTATTCCAATGGTATTTTTAGCTCCAGTTCACATCGCAGCGTTCCGTTCCAGAGCAGGTAAAAAAACTGCAGCAGGCTGAAAGCCTATTTTAAACTAAAAAAACAAAACATTTTTAAATATTTTTTTTACCCCAAAACGGCCCGGAACGCACCAAAACGTGACAAAAACGCGGCACAACCCACTGCACTGCGTGTGCAGAAACTCATGCAGATCTGCTCTGCATTTGGTGTGAACAAGGCCTAAATCATCTCTGAACTGGTGCTTTTGTTCCCCATGGTCTCTGTGTGGGTTGTAAAGTAGCCATCACCCCAAGCTCACTCCTGTGATGTACTACAATCTCACTACAAATGAGTAATCTAAACGTGAGATTGTAGTCCATCACAGGAGTGAGCTTGAAGCAGTGGCTACTTTACAACACAGACAGGTACCATGGGGAACAAAAGTAGCCACCCTCCAGAAGGAAGGACAGTTTCAGCATGAATTCAGAGATGATTTGATCTACAGCTGAGTGATGACACAGATAAGATACATTTTTCTTAATAGTTAAGGTATTTAGATATCATTTTTAGATTTTAATCCTGAGTTTAGTGTCACTTTAAGGAATTAACAGACAAAGGGGGTAATGTTTATTGAGATTTGGCTACGTTAGCTAGAAAGTTCAAGATTACGTAACTCAGATTTTTTTCTTTCTTCTTGCTCAATGAAAAGTTGAATTAACTGAAAGCTTTTAATGTCAGAATGTTGTTCTAACTTCTTAACGTGTCCTGATCCTGGATAGGAGGAGCTCTTAAACCTCTCTGCTAAGAGCTGCATGTAGACTGCAAGGAGAATTACCAGGTTATACTGTATTCCTCATTTAACCCCTGAGCTCTGGGATATTCTTTCTGTCATCCATGCCCTAACACTGCTCTCTCAGTTAATTCCCCTCCCATGCATGTGCAGCAGGACAATCCAAGCCCACTCAGCAGTTCCGTCAAGAGGAGTATATTGAATCCGAACAATAAAACTATATAGAACAAGAAGGTCAAAGAAATGTTTAAAGTTCTTATACAATACTTCTTTCACATCAGTGATTCAAAGTATTGAAGCAGAAGGACCGGCATGACTGCTATGTAGGCAACTGTCATTTTCATACTACTACATTGTAAGCTTTCATGAGCAGGGCCCTACTAATCCTCCGGTATTGAAATTGTTTTGTACCTGTCGTGTGTCTCTCTATTTTGTAAAGTGCTGAGCAAACTGTTGGTGCTATATAAATCCTGAATAATAATAATAATAATAATGAAAGCTCATCAATTGCAGCCTTCATGTTTCTCTAAAAACAGGCTTCCTATAAAGCTGAACTCCAGGTATAAAGTAATCTGCATATTTACATTGGTTCAGCTTGGCCCAATGTATATATGCATTATATTATATTATATGCATATAATACACCCTGTGGGCTGCTGGAAATCCTGTAAGGCCCGGTGCACATATGGGTGGCCCGGGACCCTGCGTTCTGGAACAGCGTGTTCAAATGTCGCGGTTGCTGTGCAGCCCCATTGACTTCAAATGGGTCATATCCGTGCAGCAACTGTGGCAAAAAAGCTCATGCACTTTTTGTGTGACAAGGGACCGGCCACAAATTGCGGCCCAAAACTGCAGATTGATGGCCACGATTGGGGTGCCATTAGAAATAAATAGCACCACAAGTGCAGTTTTTCGGTTGTGCGCGATTCCGGGCCGGGCCTAAAGCACTTTAGAGCTACTACTTTCAACAAATAAATACTAGGCATTCTCTGATTGGATAAGGGGCAGTGACATCATGATCTGGCCCTTGTCCAATCAGAGAATGTCTTGTATTCAATTATAAAAATACTAGGTGTTCTCTAGAATGGCCACTGTGCTGAACAAGGAACCCTCTTTGTTTTCAGAGCAGAGGGGAAGCCACTCAGCTCGGCACCAGACCAGACCTGTGGCGGATGCCGAGCCGTGCTGTCAGTAGCTATGTCTGGCAACACGTCCATCTCACTGACATCACTGGTTGCCAGGAGCTGGGCAGGATGCAAACCAGAGCATCACACTCTGCTCTAGGCAACCAGTGATGTCAGTGAGCTGACCGGGATGCCAGACAGAGTGTCACAGGTTGCTAAGAGGTCTTACCAACTTAGGGCGCAGTGGCTGGCCCCCCAACACCCAGCCACCCCCCATTGAGATGAGGCAAGTGCCTCAGGCTGCCTTATTATAAGGACAGCCCTGCTTGTAAAGCAAAAGTAATGAGCTTTAATGCATTTACTATCAAAGTCATAGTAATTAGGGGAGTTTTCAGTTTTTAGTAAATTATGGAAGTAAAAAATGTAAAGTAAGGTGGGAATGTCGCCCATATCAACCAAACATCTTGATCTTCTTCCAACTCAGGATAAAAAATAAATGCAGCAATTGGACATTTCAAAAATGAAAAACTGGAGTTGGCTTACATAGTTAAAGTAAAAGCTTGGAGCTTTAAACAGCTGGAAGTAAAAACTCTGAAATTCATTAAAATACACAACCTTCTCACACCAGTCTGACAGGATCCTCCCATTGTTTTCAGCTGTACTTTTGTACTATTGCCCATTACTTTGTGGCATATGGACAGGAGTGAAAAACTGTTCTGCTGGAATCCAACGAAAAATATTAGAGTGGGTGACTTTGGCAGTGTGTATAAATCTTTCAGAACTTGGGTGCTTTGTCAGACTGAAGAAATGATTATGCCAGCCAGCTGGGAAAATACAAGTAAAAACATACAACGCAGACACAAAAAACTCCAGGGCATCGGCAGCACTTTTAATTCTCATGCGTCGACAACTATTGTTAAAACCTGTTGAGGTGCCCCAGCCTAATCTGTGTCTGCCCCATTGGGTTGTGAACACTGTACCTAACCTTAAATGATCAGGAGCTGTCTTTATAAAACATGGTAATCAGATGTTAAAGTGGAAATGGAGGAGCAGTGTATCAAGTATATATAAAGTCATTTGTTATTCTTCTTTTGAATATTATATATATTAAACACACACAATGTTGCTTTTTAAAGTGTGGGGGTGTAGGCACAAAAAAGTGACCCCCTAATGTGCTTCTTCACCTTAGTCTTTTAGCCTAACCCTTGGACTGAGCCTAACATTTTACCCCCGTGCCACCTGAACCCTTAAACTAATCCCAAATATTAACCCTAAACCCATAACACTAAATTAAGCCCTTAACAATTATCTTGTTCCATAACATAGAGACTTCATTCTTGGAGTGCAGCTCCACTCAAAACTTTGTATTTTTTACTTTTGAATAGAGTGAGACAGGATAAAACTTCTGTTATATGTCCTCATAAAGCTGGCCATACACTAGTAGATTTAATTTAGCTGTGGGCTGAATGAAAAAAAATGTAACCGATTCCCCCATCCACAGAAAGCGCTAAGCGTGGATATGGGACTGCCCCCACCTTGCAGGCTATTGTATTCCGACATTGGTGGGTGTACCACTGTGAGAATACCTGAACAGTGACTACAGCTGGTTGGATGAAGTCACTGTTCGGTTGACAATTTTCCACCCGGCAACATTTTCAAATGTCGGAGGCTGCAGATAGGCCCACCTATGGAGCAAAACCTCTAATAATTTCTAACGCGGAACATTTACCTTGTCTGTGGCAAAAGTGTCTTCTATTTGGGGCTGGTCCCAGCCCGTTGGACTGCGTTGCCCAATAGATTCCCAACGCCTTGCTGTGTATAGAACCTGTGTGCTAATGCAGGCATCATTTTATCGCAGTGCGTTACAACCCCCTGCAACACATCACAATATGCTGCAGTGCAAATAATTTACATAAAAGTTAAAAACACAGCCCAGGCACTGCAATGTGTTATGGCAACGCATTGCATTGCAGTGCACCGTCACTGTCACCTTATTGTATATATTTATAATAATTCTATCCAAGCTTGCATAGGTGGACAGAGATATATGCAGAATTAGATATGTGATATGCTCCATATATTCTTGGGAATATAATGATGTTTGTTAAATATAAGAGCTGTATATTTAGCCCTCTCTGTCAGATATTTGTTAATAACTGTAAATCTTTTTTAAAAATAATGAAGCCAATCCAGGGTACAGGTATACAAATCAATACATAGACATAAGTTACAGAGAAGAACAAGAGGAAAGAACTTATGAAGAGACCGTTCAAAAAGTACTACCCTGAGCATAAAAGTGGCCATACACCAGTAGATCTTCGGTTGGAAATCGTACACGAATGGTCTGCCAAACACTAATCGAACAGTTGATGGTATATCAACGATTTTCGTTTTTGATATTGTGATCGAAATTTTTTCGATTGGTGAGGTTGGAAAATTTTTCTCTGACCGAACAAAAATCAATAAATCAGTGGGGTTTTCATTCGTCAAAAATCGTGGCAAGAACACAGCACAGGTGCAAAGGAAAATTATTTAGGTCGGTCGTCAAAAACTGGTTGGTCAGTATGGTTAATGAACGATTTCTGGAATCGACATTTGACTATGCTTGATGGGATATTTGAAGTATAATCAAATGAGGGTTTGTGGTGGAAAAGAAAATTTCCGACCGAAAATGTACTAGTGTGTGGCCACCTTAAGACAATGCAGCCTCATGCAGAGGATCCCGATAATAGAGTTACATACCCGCGACTGCATTAACCTGCAGAAGAATGTTAACCAGCAGAATGAAAATTTCCTGTCCGATATTTTTTTCTACAGTGGATGTTTTTTTTTTCTGAAGGTATTTACAATAAATAATTGCATTGAGATTTGTGATGTGAGATCATTACCAGAACATTTATTTTGTATTTGGGACAGACATTGCATGTTTTCTAAATACCCCATATATGAGGCAATTCAACATTCCAGGCAATTGCAACACATTTCTGGCGCCGTGACTGTAGTCAGTAGCCTTGCGCAAAATTAATGTATACTGCGCCACATTTTAATTGTTAGTACCGGCACATGCGACAAATTCAAGTAGTTAGAAGATAATTTATACAGATACATAGGCATAGACATAGGCAATATCAGTGAAAAGGTAAGTAGTAAGTGGAGGTAAATAAGACCTGTTCCATGTTGAAGTAAATTGTGTGACAGATTCATATACACCTTACTAGTAAAAAGATAGACACCAAGGTAAATCCGGTACGTCTGTTTATTCATGTACTTGTTGCATATTCAAAAACACTAAATACACTGTTTCGGGGTCTCACAGGATCTCCTTCATCAGGCAAACAAGATTCATATACACCTTACTGACGCGTACATGAATCTGTCGCAGGTCTTGACATTTGTTGCACTATTGCGAGACAAATTTCTAATAAGAATCTACAAGACTCTTTATGAATTTCACAGCCGGATAAGACGGCAATAGATGTGATCCATATGGAGCTCTTGGATGAAGAATAATTATAAAACTGTTTCGTTTTTTGCATTCCCTAAAATCTAGATTATCTTGAATGACTGGCACTTGCAGAACGTACAGAAGTACACAGATACCAGTAGCTCGGCAGGTGTGTAAAACATTAACAACTGCTTATGTTTTGTCTTGCTTCAAAACCTAAAATCATCAACAAAATATACATAGTATATAATAATATACTTCTGTGAACTTCAAAGTGAAAGCTTATCAAGCCACGTACCTGCTTTAAACACAATTATGTGAGTCTGTAACTTTTGCTTTTGCTTCATGCCGAAGTATTGTTCCTCAAGATGACTGATATCCATTTTGCTGAGCTTCCTGTTGCCGTCAGCAGGATCCTTGTAAGTGTGAGTCACCGATAAAATCTCGCTCATATATTTATACGCCTTTAGCATTTGTTCCCACAGAGAGAACTGCTGCAAACAGCCGCAGCACCCAGACATCTTCTTCTGTACCTTGAAACAAAGCACAGTTAAGTTCAAAATCAGCCACCAATTAAGTTTTGGAAGCCTCCAGCTGCTGCCAGAACACCAGGAACACTAACTTCGATATCCCAGTAACTAGTTCATTTGTTGCAAATATTTCAGGTTGGCCTGGTTGTCTTAGTTCAAAGTAAATGATAAGTCCAGCACACAGAGATTATTGACTTAAGGTAGAACAGAAATTGTAGCCAAGGGAAAGTAATGGGATTTACAGAAGCCAGAAGGGAGGAACCCTTCACTACATCTACATGAAGGAGAATGACCTGGAAAATGCATAATCCCCCAAATTAAGCATGACATAATAAAATTACCATGGGACTGGTGGTTTTGCCATTTGTAAAATAAGAGGAAATGAAGAGCAAGAGTGTTACCTAGACAATCAGGAAATAGACAGTTAACATAAGCGCACAAATCAGAATTTATTTAAAGGAGCACTCCACCAAAGACAAATTGTGTCAGGAATGGTATATTAGTCCCAGCAGTTGACATCCTTTCCATACAAATGAATGTGGAATGTACTGCACATGAACATTCTAGACAGGAGACTTTCTGTGAGAAGCCTAGGCAGCTTTCAGCTGGATGCACAGTGGAGATCTACGAGGAGTGGGGACCAGTAAGTGTAGAATTTGTGGTGATGCTAAGGCAGGGGTGTGCAACTCCGGCCCTCCAGCTGTGTTTTAACTCCAAATCCCAAAATTCCTCTGCCTCTGGGAGTCATGCCTGTAATGGTCAGTCTTTCAATGCCTCATGGAACTTGTAGTTCAACAACAGCTGGAGGGCCCACCCATGTACTAGGGGGATAAGGGGGTTATTTATATGATAACTTCACTAAAAGCGCAGTTATCTCTTAAAGTGAATCTACAAAGAAAATAATACATACTTAACACTGCCCACCCTGCGGAACGCTGCTTTAATGATGATAAATCTCTGATTGATGTCTCCTCAGAAAATGGGGTGGCAGATTGCTAGTTCCTCGCTGGGCTCAGGGGTTCCTCCCACTGGATTCTGCATCACTACTGTGTCCCGTGGGATGAACCACTAAGTGCAATGAGGAACCAGGAGACTGACACTATCAGACGGGTCAGTTTCTGAAGAGACATTAGCAGGAATTAAAGATGCGCTCAAAAAAGTTAAAGTAGCAGACATGCCTGAAGTAAGGCCAATGGCATCTGGGTATTTTTCAGTTAGGAGATTTGTGATGAGACACTTGCTGAGATGTAGCAGCAGCGTCCCCTGCTATGAACTAGAGCCACGAAGCATCTTAAGACAGTGTTTTATACGTCTTTGTATCATCCAATAAAAATCCCCGAACTGAAGAAATACCCAGATGCCATTGGTCTCACTTTTGGCATCTCTGCTACTTTAACTTTTTTTGTGGCATCCTTTCCTTCCTGCTTCTATAACATATCGGGCCTTCCCAGTTACAAAGCTTCGAACCACCCGACTTACACTCCAACGAGCATTGAGTCTGACCAGACCAGACACCCGACACACGCAGACGAGCAACAATTGTAACCTCTGTGTGAGAACATTAATATTCCCCGCATGCCTACATCGTCTGGTTGATGGATATCCCTAACAGCACGATCCTGCAACCATCTAGCCCACAAAAATCTACTTGAAATATATCTCACCATATCATCTAAATTACTACACTTAATCAGTTCTGTCCTGGGATTTTTGTCCTCATTTTTTTCTCCCATTTTTTGGAGTTTGAAGACACATTAGTCAGAGATTTCTTGTCATTAAAGTGGAAAGGAAAGACAAGTTCAGGGGCTGCTGATACTGACCACCTTTTAAAAACGCTAATTGCCTGGCGGTAACACCTGGTTCTCTGAATTCAATACTTTCTATGTCACTGACCTTGAAGATGCATGCAGCATGGGAAGGCTGAGCAAAGGCCAAACTGCTTCTTTTTATATTTGCACAAAAAATAATAAAGCTTAATTAGATCAGCGAGCATTTCAGGAGAGGTCCGCAACGGCAGTTTCCATCATTCTCTCAGCCTCTTTCCTTTATATGTGGGTTCACAAATACCTATAATGACCATATGCAATCAATTTCAGGTAGTCATGCACAGGCGTGTAGTCATCAGCACATAGGTGTGACAACTTATGAAATCATATTCTCTGCAAAAGCTAGTTGAGCCCATAATTTACATAGGTAAGCTGTGTGTCTTGTCTTGCAAGCTGTGTGAAGGCTACACATACATTTCTTATATTTAAAGTCACATTAAAGTAAACATTTTTCCCTCCCCCCAATGTTAATGAAAGCACTTACCTTAAATTATGTTTCTTAATCCGATCTTCTTCTTTCCTGTCGTTTTCATCTGTCCCTCCAGCGCTTCGGCGGGTCTCGGATCCAGCGCTGACTCCTCTGAGCTTGCTGGCACTTCCTGTCCCACGGTGTCTGCATGCCGGTGCACGCGTCCATAGACTTACCTTGTGTCTCTCCTCGCGTCCCGGCCGAAAATGTGAACTGCGCATGCGCTCGACCCAAGATGCTTTGCAGCCGCCCGAGGATCTTCACATTTTCGGACGGGAGCGCACAGGGAAGACACAGGTGAGTATTAACCTATGTTAAAGGGTTTTTTTTTTTTTTTTGGAGGCTTTAATTATGCTTTAATAACTGTTACAGAATGAGACTGAATTATAGTCAAGCTGTCATTATGAACCAATGGTGGCATTAGTCATCTTAAGGTTGGGTTCTGTGTTGAATCACAGGCACACCCCCACCAAATCCCACAATGCCGCATGTCCGGCGCCATCTTGCCGCTGGAACCGGGCCAATTTTTCGGCCGCTGAGACGTCCCTTTGGTCCCCGATTTTCCCCATCGCAGCTGCCAGGAGGATCCTGAGGGAGAGCGGAAGGAGCCCGGGTGCCGACCGAGTCGCTGGAACCGTCAGGATAGGGTAAGGATGAGAGTGGGACCGGAGCTGCTGCGATCAGCGTCCGTCCATGCACGCCGCTTGGCCACGCCCATCCAAATCCCACAATTTACTGTCGGTACCTCTCGGTATGTAGGCCCAGGGCCCACTGCCACATGCCAACCATACCTAATGGTAAATCCAACCTTGTGTATGGCAATACTCTCAAAGCACACTGACCACATGACTGTTCTTGTAGCAGATACTCTTTCTTTAGATTTCTTATACCTTTTCAACTTTTCTCTGCAGGGACACAAGGAACAGTACTGGTACCAAGGTACACACTGACTCACCCTAGTATATGGACATCCAGCAAGGCTGTATGGGAGGCAGCCTTTCCTGTTCTGACACAGTTCTACTCCAGAATGCTACCACATCAGCTGTGCATTACTTCAGCAGGGCTCAAGGAAAGAGGACTCTACTCATTCTTTTCACATGCATTCACATATCTGATGGCTATGACACTCACCTTCTGCCATTGCTCACTGCTCCCTGTAACACACAAGGCTCTTGTTACCGTGGCTCTTTTTCATGGGTCAGAGTTCATTATCAATGCATTTGGTGCAAAACGCACACTAACTTGATTATTTACTTTTAAGACCCCTTTAGAAGTAGGTTGTAGTGGGATGTCATGGGATCTACCTGAACAGATATATGCAAGAAATAAACAAGCTTGGTTGTACTAGTGATTTGCCTGTTGCACAACCGTTCATTCAACACTCACTTCCAAAAGTACTAGCACTTACTCAGTTATTAAGCTAAAGCACTTTTACTGCTCTCCAACTTTGATTGCCACTTCTAGGATCACATGGAAAAAGGGATATTGTGCAAACACCCAGATTTAAAAAGCATTAAGCAAGTACTTGTGATGTATACTATGACAATGTAGCTTTAGTTTATACACAATTTTATAGCAATTGGTTCACCCAAAGGGCTTGTCCAGTTAGACCAGGGGTCAGCAACCTTAAACACTTAAAGAGCCATTTGGACCCGTTTCCCACAGAAAACAAAACACAGAGAGCCACAAAACCCTTTTGACATCTAACATTGCATATATCGTCTTTTACCTTTATGCTATGTATAGCATGTATATAGGTATTTGTGGGCTTAGTAACGCACTGGACTCTGGGCTTAGTAACGCACTGGGCTCTGGGCTTAGTAACGCACTGGACTCTGGGCTTAGTAACGCACTGGACTCAGGGCTTAGTAACACACTGGACTAAGGGCTTAGTAGCGCACTGGACTCAGGGCTTAGTAACGCACTGGACTCTGGACTTACCTGAGACCCCACAGAGCCCACTTGAGAGTGATCCTGCAGCGCACACCATAGATCCTGCACAGCCCATCTGAGACTCTCTATGGTGGGCTCTGCAGGGCCTCAGGTGGGCTGGTCGCCGGGTTCCCTTTCCATGAACCTCCTCCACCCCCTACCCTGTCACCTCTGCCATGCCGCCCCTGGTACAGCTGATACTCATGTAACAGGCCCCCCGGGCTGCCCAGACCCCTCACATGGGTGCCGGCCGTACCCCCCTGATGGCGGTGTTCTATCAAAGTTTGTGTCTACGTCACAGTGTGTGACCGATGACGTGGTCACACATTTCAATGTAATCCCGCCCAGTTTTTTGGCGGTGGAATGTGTGACCACCAATAGGTCAAGCATTCCAATGCTTTCTCAGCTGTTCCAGGGCAGATCGGCATCGCAAATCGTATGTGCAGGAGAACTGATCTGCCCTGGAACAGCTGTTCTGTCCTGAAATGTCCAATAATGTTGTATCCTATCAGGTACAGTACGTCCTGACTTTGTATAGTTGTTGGTAGACCTCCCAAGCATCCCAGATTCTGTGGACCTTTGTGGATTTGGGTTCTGGAACACTCATGATCTTTGCTGGCACTGTTGGGCCAAGTCTTGCCTGACAGTGTCTACAGACTGTAGTACTATTGCTGACATCATTAGTTAGTGATGCAGAGCTCTACTATATTGCTTATGCCAGGGGATGAGGGGCAGCAGAAGAGGAAAAGAGTGGTTGTTAACTTCTACAGACACTGACACTGGCATTCTTCCTCCCACAGACACCAATATCAGAGCATTCTTTCTCCCATGGACACCAACTGCAGAGCATTTTTTTGTCCGTTCACACACTGGGACATTCTTCATTGCTTTGTCCCACTGACCAACGATGATGGGGTATTCATCCTTCATTCCACACACAAGGCATTTGTTTCCTTCCACCGATCACTGATGCCAGGGCATCCGTCTCCCACTAAACAGCAACGTGGGGGCTTTTTTCCTCCTGCTGATCACCAACCGTTGGGCTTAGTAACGCACTGGACTCTGGGCTTAGTAACGCACTGGGCTCTGGGCTTAGTAACGCACTGGACTCTGGGCTTAGTAACGCACTGGACTCTGGGCTTAGTAACGCACTGGACTCAGGGCTTAGTAACACACTGGACTAAGGGCTTAGTAGCGCACTGGACTCAGGGCTTAGTAACGCACTGGACTCTGGACTTACCTGAGACCCCACAGAGCCCACTTGAGAGTGATCCTGCAGCGCACACCATAGATCCTGCACAGCCCATCTGAGACTCTCTATGGTGGGCTCTGCAGGGCCTCAGGTGGGCTGGTCGCCGGGTTCCCTTTCCATGAACCTCCTCCACCCCCTACCCTGTCACCTCTGCCATGCCGCCCCTGGTACAGCTGATACTCATGTAACAGGCCCCCCGGGCTGCCCAGACCCCTCACATGGGTGCCGGCCGTACCCCCCTGATGGCGGTGTTCTATCAAAGTTTGTGTCTACGTCACAGTGTGTGACCGATGACGTGGTCACACATTTCAATGTAATCCCGCCCAGTTTTTTGGCGGTGGAATGTGTGACCACCAATAGGTCAAGCATTCCAATGCTTTCTCAGCTGTTCCAGGGCAGATCGGCATCGCAAATCGTATGTGCAGGAGAACTGATCTGCCCTGGAACAGCTGTTCTGTCCTGAAATGTCCAATAATGTTGTATCCTATCAGGTACAGTACGTCCTGACTTTGTATAGTTGTTGGTAGACCTCCCAAGCATCCCAGATTCTGTGGACCTTTGTGGATTTGGGTTCTGGAACACTCATGATCTTTGCTGGCACTGTTGGGCCAAGTCTTGCCTGACAGTGTCTACAGACTGTAGTACTATTGCTGACATCATTAGTTAGTGATGCAGAGCTCTACTATATTGCTTATGCCAGGGGATGAGGGGCAGCAGAAGAGGAAAAGAGTGGTTGTTAACTTCTACAGACACTGACACTGGCATTCTTCCTCCCACAGACACCAATATCAGAGCATTCTTTCTCCCATGGACACCAACTGCAGAGCATTTTTTTGTCCGTTCACACACTGGGACATTCTTCATTGCTTTGTCCCACTGACCAACGATGATGGGGTATTCATCCTTCATTCCACACACAAGGCATTTGTTTCCTTCCACCGATCACTGATGCCAGGGCATCCGTCTCCCACTAAACAGCAACGTGGGGGCTTTTTTCCTCCTGCTGATCACCAACCGTGGGGCATTCTAACTCCTGCTGACCACCACTGGGGGATTCTTCCTCCCAGAGACAATGACAATATGGCATTTTTCCTCCCTGAACAATGAAGCTGGGCAATCTTTCTCCCACTGGCCGCCAAGTTTGGGGCTTTTTTTTCAAATATTTCCTGCACTGCATACACTATGTTGACCATTATATATTCCTGACTGCTGCAGTCTGTAAGATATCAAATGAATTACATACCCCTGTTCAAAATGTTCATTGCTTCCGTAGTTCTTGGTTGCTATGTAGTAAACTGTTTTAATTAATCTCTTTAATGTAGTCTCAGATCAGATTATATAATGTGTGCAGAAAAGTATATGTATTGTCTTGAGGTTTATGTGTGTCTGTGAGACTGTCGCTCGTGGAACAGTAATTAAGGAGTATTTTGTGGTTTTGGAAGTTGTGTGCAGTGTATACTACAATTAGGTTCAGATTCAATTTACCATACCCTTTTAAGCCACATCGCATATTAAGTGAAGTGCAGCCATGCCAACATTTTAACACCACGCTGCATACACCACATTCTCTGAGCAAGTAGGTCCCTCTTTCTGAAGTTCTAAAGTCGATAGGTATGTGTTGGTAAATCTAGTGGTCACCTAAAACTTCCAGGTGGATAGGTATAGAGCTAATAACTATGGTGGTGAGATCTTACTGCTGGAAAATAAGAAGCCAGGGACTGATAATGCCCACAAGACTCAATCTGTAGGTAAAATAATAATTTTGGTAAACTGACCCTTCAAGACAATTTTTCATATATTGGTTGCATCCATAATCCACCACCTAGTAGGACCCCTGGGGGTTATTATCATGATCCTGACTTAACTACTCAGTGAGCCAGTGACCTGGAACAAGCCTAAAGTCTAGAAAGTCTGAACTTCTTCCCTGGAACTATTTTCAAAGTCAAAAGCTGAATCTGTACACCAGTAAGGCCAGCAATAAGTCATGGTGAAGTTACAGTGAGTTTTGCAGAACTGCAAGTCAGAATAAATAGATAAACAGGTATTAACAGTTAAAGCACGCATGCCAGATTAGTTAAACTTTAATACAAAGGCTGCTTGTTCTAACAGCCATAAAATCCTGCCAGGAGGCGTATCATGAAAAATAGCTACCTGTCTCCTATAGGCCTGGTGGAACTAATTCTAAGTACACAATAAATGCTGAAGATGAGACGTGGTACAGCACAATTCCTGCTACACCCTTCCGGAGCACATGACAGCAGTCACACATGATTATGTCCAGCCTGCCAGCTCTCCTAATGCTGATAAAAGCCCAAACTGTACAAATCTCCTAAGATTAGTCTTAAAATTGTTTATCAACACCTGTAATATAAAATAATAGAAATGCATGTGCTGAGGTTGTTGTTGTCTTGTTATTTTTGCAATATTGACAAGAAGTAACAACACATTTTTTCCTTTTATGTGCATTTTTAAAGTGAAAGTTCATGAGGTTTTTAAGCTATTTCAAATGCTGATTAAATCACTTACAATGGATGCTGTCCTTTGATGTTTAAAGGTTTTACAGGTTATTCATTAATGGGTGAAGGCAGGAGTAGTGAACAATCTAGGTCTAGGACAACATGGCTGGACTGGAAAGTGCGCTGAATTGGAGAATGTTTCCAAATGAGCTATGTTGTCCTAGATTGTTCACTTCTCCTGCCTTCTCCAAACTCTTCACCCTTTTGTGAATAACCCTGTTAATTTCCTGCAGAATCAGCTGGTCCCCTGAGCACTGGCCCTGATATCCTAAGGGCTTGTTCACACCATCTCCAGACCAGAGGCTAGTTTACACCATTGCGTTCAGTTCCAGAGCTTTTATAAAAAGTCCAGCATGTTGCATTTTTTCTCTAAGACGCACCATAAATGTTAACTCAAGCAAATCCAACAGAGAAGAAAAAACCGCATAAAAAACACATACATACAGCGGGGCAAAAAAGTATTTAGTCAGCCACCAATTGTGCAAGTTCTCCCACTTAAAAAGATGAGAGAGGCCTGTAATTGACATCATAGGTATACCTCAACTATGAGAGACAAAATGAGAAAACAAATCCAGACAAATCACATTGGCTGATTTGGAACAAATTTATTTGCAAATTATGGTGGAAAAGTATTTGGTCGATATCAAAAGGTCATCTCAATGGAACCCTTTTTGGGTCATGTCAGGATGAATGGGGGGATCTCAGGCTTCCGGTCGCACTCCATGGAACACAAGGTCTCCACATATGCAGATGACCTGCTATTTTTTGTCACGCAGCCCCAGGTCTCCCTACCAGAACTCATGAGGGAGTTCAAATGTTTTACGGTTCCCTTTCCAACCTGGCGATCAACTGGTCCAAATCGGCGGCACTGAACATCACGTTACCTCAGGTATAACGGGACGCGATTCGGGCCGCATTTCCTTTCAAGTGGGAGGCTCATTCTCTACCGTATCTAGGCACCCATATCACGGCGGACTTGAAATTGTTGTACGAAGCCAACTTTGCCCCCCTTTTATCACAGATTAAACAAGATTTAAGAGCGTGGCAGGCGCTAACGGTGACATGGTTTGGACGCTGCAACGCTCTTAAAATGACCATACTTCCCAGAATACTCTTTGTGATGCAAGCGCTGCCCATTCGTCTACCACCTTCCTTCTTTTCTCGCCTACGCAGAATGTTTTAACTTTACGTTTGGGCAAATGGGGTTTCCAGAATTGCCAGACGCCTCCTTACGATGCCCAAATCAGCGGGTGGGATCGGGCTCCCCGACGTGAACCTTTATTACAAAGCAGTACATCTGAATAGGGTTGTGGACTGGTGTTGTCACTCCACTCACAAACAGTGGGTGCGTATGGATCTAGAGGTCTCACCGATCCCGCTGCCAGGTCTTCCGTGGCTCTCAAGCCCCATGCCCGCGTCATGCGCCCGACATCCCACGATCGGAGCCACACTCAGAATTGCGAGGGCCTTGTTTCGCTCTTCGTCCATCTCCCCATTCCCTTCCCCGCTCACCCCAGTGGTAGGAGACCCGGACTTTCCAGTGGGTATGGAAAACCGACGCCTATGCACTCTCATAGGTCTCAACAAATTTCGGGTTCCGGACTTTAGGGCTGGGGGAAGTTGGTTGGGAATACCGACTCTGAGAGCTTTACTGGAAACACCCCTGGATGTTTGGACTACCTACCAACTCCGGCACTTTTTGCTGGCAATCCCTGCCTCGCTACAGATGGTAAGGTCGCTGACTCCCTTTGAGGACATGTGTGGGAGGGGGGAGCTGCTCAGACATGCACTGTCTCAGACTTACAAATTGTTAGTGGCCCCCCCGCCAGATTTCACCCCGCAATTTCCAGAGAGGTGGGAAGCCGACCCGAACACTGCCTTTACCCCTCAGCAAAGAGACAAGATGATATATTTCTCTCTTAAATGCTCGATAGCCAACAGGTTTCAAGAACAAGGATACAAGGTCTTGTCCCGGTGGTACAGGGTTCCACACGTCCTGAACAAAATGAACCCCAACATCCCAGCTGTGTGCTGGAAGTGCGGTTCTGCAGTGGGCACGATGTTGCACATTTTCTGGAGTTGCCCCTCCTTGAACAGATTTTGGGCTGAGGTAGGAGATATTATCAACCAATTGGTGACACCAGAATTGGTTCTGACCCCAGAGGTGTTCCTTCTGCACATGACTAATTTATCAAGGCGCAATTACAAGGCGTCACTATCTATTCACTTGCTAAACGCTACCAAAGCATGTATCCCGGCCCTCTGGAGATCGACCCAGGCTCCATCTCTGCGCCTTTGGCTGTCAAAAGTTAATGAGATTCACCAGATGGAGGATCTAACGGCCACTGTCCACAACACTGAAGAGAGATTCCGCAACACCTGGAGAGCGTGGTCCCACTACACCGCTACTGATGCATATCTTCGAATTGTGACCCCTATGGGGGGCACATGAGTACTACTCCCTCCCTGGAACGCACTTACCCTACGTCATGTGTAGTTTTTGCATCCTGTGTGAAGTATGCTAAAGTGGAACACTCACAGGGGCGGCTGAATTACCCCATCTGACCAGTGGCATGATTATAATGTTGTAGCTAGACTTGCATGGACTTACTGTGCCGCTGTGCCTTGTACACTATTGTCTCATTTGAGGTTTTGTTACTTGTGATGATAGTAGGTCTACCTATGATGCCAATTACAGGCCTCTCTCATCTTTTTAAGTGGGAGAACTTGCACAATTGGTGGCTGACTAAATACTTTTTTGCCACCCAGATCTGGTCTGGAGATAGTGTGAACAAGCCCTTAGGATGGCTACTTTCCATTGCAGGCTCCTATAGAGCCACCCTTGTGTGTGTTAGTAAGCTGTGTGTGTCTCCACAAACACATAGGCACAGTAAAGCAAGCTACTCCCCTCCCGCTGCTTTGCCTTCTTCTCTTTTCCCTTCTTCAAGCTAGTAGATGGACGGCTGCTGGTCATTGTTCTGTCTCCTGTGATCTGGAACTGGACAGAAAGTTCAGGGAAGCAGAGCTGAGAGACTTGGAGCCAGCTGTTTAGAAACATGATGATTGTAAGCGCTTGGATTTAAAGAAATACTTTGCTGGGCAATGTTTATTTGTTAGATTTGGATTAATTATTTAAAAAAAAAAGTTTGAGCGTTTAATACTACTTTAACTCTCTTTTGGACTTCTTTACAATCAGAACATAAAGGTGTCAGGTGACAGGATTTAGGTTTTGATACTATCACTATCTTTAACCTGGCCCCTTTACAGTGTTAAGTGAAATTAGCCTACTGCATGCATTCCTTCACAGTGCACACCGGTAGCCGCGCAGTAGCGCACGCAGGGCCGGATTTACTCTTATTATTTATTATTTTATTTTTTTTAAATCAATGTAATTTTTCCCCCCACCTAACTTTATTGCTATCACACAGGAGATAACAAGCCCCTGTGTGATAGCAAGGTAGACGGCTACTTCCTCCGGCGTCAATCCACATTAACAGGACGCCAGAGGAAGTATCTGACAGCTGGGGGAAGGAGTTGCGGGCCGCCGGCGCCCACAACTTCCCCACAAGGTCACCGCTGCCGCCCCTCTGCGCTCTGCCGCCCCAAGGCCGGGCCTCGGTGGCCTTGTGGGAAATCCGGGCCTGAGCGCACGCTGCTGGTGTGAACGGGTCCTTACTTTGCACTGATTTCCTCTGATTCCCTGTTGTGTTTCCAACACAGGAAGTAAAGGAAAATGTCCCCAATGGAACATGCAAAAAAAACAAGGAGTTTTACCCATTCCATACTCAAAATTAAAAAAAGCTTTGGCTTTAGATATACTTTACTTGTATTAGCTATAGATTCTGATTTTTTTCAGTTTTGGTCCATTGTAAGTATACATATATTATACCTGGTAGGGCCACAGGGGCCCTGGAAAACATAGTCGTAGCTGGAGGTACAACAGTGCTGACGGTGATCTTCTGGGTCCTGTATGCCGCTGTGCTGAGCGACTTCTCTGCTATGAACAGTGGCCATTCAGCGAATATCTACAATTTTTATTAATCTATATTAGGCATTCTCTGATTGGATGAGCGGTAGTGCCATGGTGCCACTGTCCAATTAGAGAACACCTACCCATTCATAAAATGTCCCTCTGTGTATTCATAACACTGTAAGGCTCCATTCACACCATCATGCAGCTGGAACACATGTCGCGTTTACGCATGTTCGCACGCGGTTTTTCCCCCCCGCTTCTGACGCTCGTCCCCATTGATGTCGATGGGTGCGGCTTCAAACGCAGAAAAAGTAGCTCATGTAGCAAAATCTGCCACATGTGTACCTTGGGTTTTTCCCACGTGGAAGTCCCCATCGCACTCCTGACCGATTAAAACCCTGTATCCCTCAGGTGGGTGCAGATGGCGCCACATGTAATCAGAACTAGAAGAAAAAGTCACCGGCACACCAATCTCCACATTACTGTTCCGTCTTTATTGACGTTTGATGGTCATAACATCTCAATGAATAGCAACTTTTCGGAAACCGTATAGGTTCCTTCATCAGGCAGTGTTGATCATCACCTGCGATGTTATGACCATCTAACGTAAATAAAGACAGAACGGTGAAGTGGAGATTGGTGTGCTGGTGACTTCTTTTTCCGTGTTTTTCTCCTGCGTGTTTAAACACGTGCAAACGTGCGGAAAAACCATGCATTTTCCCAGCTATGTTTGGGTGCCATTAACCAGTAATATCACAAGTGTGTTTTTGATGCTTCTCAAAGCGTGTATTTTTCCCCGCGTTCACGGAACGCGATGGTATGACAGTGGACTAATAGCTCCAGCTACAATTGTATTTTACAATGTCCCTGTGGCCCTACCAAGTACAAAATATGTATACCGGTACTTGCATTGACAAGCTGGACCAATGTAAGTATATATAAATATGTATACCTGGAGCTCCGCTTTATTATAATAACTATTGCCAAGAAAATGTTTTTTACTTAGCAGCATCAGCCGGGCATTCTGGGAATTTTAGTTCTATAAAGTCTGCTGCAGAGACTCAGCTTGTTAATGCTGCAGGCCTGGAATCTTGTTGACATAATCCGGGGGAATCATATTACAGTGACAAGAGGGAAGGAAGGAAGCTGTCAGTGCTCTACAGGAAGAAAGGAGGGAGACATGCAGTGTTTGCTGTGAATCAGAGTGCTGTATGAATAAACCATGTCACAAATCGCCCTTTGCTTCCTGTAATCCTTTAACTAAAGCCCACTGACTGGAGCTGCATGTGGTTACTGATTGATGGCCGGAGCTCAGTGGACACTCTCAGGGCTGCAGTCAGCGTGATCCTGTCCCATGGCTTCTGCTGCCTATTACTTGGGCTTTGACTTCAGCACTCAGCAGGTAACATGCATCTTATATGTAATGATAAACATACATAACATATGGTCTCCTTAGCAACAGTTGTGTATCAAGTCAGAGGAGACATCACAATCATTTGCCGAGCATGTTGGTTATAAAGATTTTAGAATTTAATAAAATACAGCATGGGTAGGCAATGTTGGCAACTCCAGCTGTGGTTCAACTACGAATGCCATCATGCCTTTGCCTCTGGGAGTCATGCCTGTGGCTGTCAGAGTCTCGCAATGCCTCATGGGACGTGTAGTTCCTTAACAGCTGCAACGTCAAGGTTGCTGGACCAAGGCTAACGCAACAAATTTTCACATGGGGCATTGTTTGTAGAATCAGGAACTACATGGTTTAACAACTGAGCTATAAAAAGCTCTTTGCAAGTGCTTATTATCACTGGACCCTATGGGGGATAATTTACTAAAAGAGTAGTTTTCACTTAGCCAAATAACCCTGGGGATGTTTTGTACGCCCAATTAGGAATTTAACCTTAAAAATTGTAATTACCTGCAAACCAATATAAAAAAAGCGCTCAGTGTCGATGCATATCCTCAGCAGTGTGAATCAAAGTGCAGCATGTGCAGGTGTTTATTATCTTTAAACATAGAAATTTGTGCACGGATCCCCTGCTGATTGGAGCGGACGGGCGCCCATGTGAAAGGGGCCAAAGTCTGCCTCTGTTGAGCGTCTGTACTGGTCAGAGCAGGTGCAGATCGGTGGCTAATAGCTGCTCTACTTTGTAGCATAGATATTAGTTTATAGGGTGCCAGTGGCATATCCAGGGTATGGCACATACCCCGGGCACCAGTTGAAGGGGGGGAGAGCATTGCTCTGTGGGTCAGCGAAAGGTCGCCGACCCACGGAGACAGCTGACTTTTTTCCCTCCCCACCCCTCTCCCGTACACATCTCACCGCCCGGCTCTTAGCAACCAGGGACACAGGAAGTAAAAGGAAATACCCTCTTAAACAATTGGTGAAGAAGTGCACCCATTGGAAGATTTTCCCTCTATTCCTGTTTTTGGGGTTACTTATAATTTTCAATTTTCCCTCACTTTCAGTTCCAGTGAAAATGGCCACCAGGAGAAAACGAGAGCATGAATCTCTTTGGGGAAACAGACGACAATAAAAACCTGACAGGGGTTCTAAAATAAGTGCGCTGATTGGGTTTATTTAGCACAGCAGTGAAGATTTTCATAATTGTCCACGGCAACCAGTCTGATGTGCCCTTAATTTTTCAGCACAATGGACAATTTCTGATTGTTTGGTATAGGGTACTACTCTTCGCACAATGCTCTTTGACTCTTCCAAAACTCCATGTGTAGTTAATAATAGACAACAACAGTAGTTTTGTTTTCTAATTTACAGTTGAAGGTTATTGCTGTCAATGAAGGATTCCAAGTTGTCTATGAGGACAATGTTCACTTTGATAAAGATCTTCCTGAATTTGGGTAAGTGAAACTTATGGTGCAGGGAAAATGTAGGATTTGTTTTGCTTAAAGAATGCTTCTCTTCCCTTGGAAATGTACAGAAACCGATAGATAAACTTGTGGAAATGTAGCCCTTTTAAATGATGGGCCAGGCTCAGTCACTCACCCACAAGCCATGCAGGAGACACATAAACAAGGCAGAGTGGGGAAGAAAGACAAGGAAGTATTTTACTTACTTATTACCCGCCATTCTAAAAAGTACATTCATTCTTTATTAGGACAGTAATGTCACACAGCCCCTATGCCCCTCTGTGATGTTACAGTTAGGAGAAGTTGCCTGGTTTGTGTTTGAGCATGAGTATCCTCTTCTGTTAGGGACCATGCTGCACATTCTGCCAGTACTAAATGGTAAGTACTCTTTTGCTCACTGTAGTTCACAAATGTGTCAGGTTAATTGAGTATATATTTGATCTTGCATCAATAATCCATCCCCGCTTTGGTTTTCTACTCTTCCATCTCTCAGATTCCCTTCAAAAACCTTTTATATTTGGTCTTTCTTCATTGACTCAGTCTAACACTTTTTTAAAATCTTCCAAAATCGTATGATAATTCACCTTGGGGTCTATTCACGAAGCAGCCAAAGGATCTAGCCGTAGCTTTGGCTGATCCCTCGGCTAGCTTCGGGCCCAGGACCCCTTCGGTTCAGTAGAACCGAAGGGCTTCTGTATGGGCTATTCACTATAGCCCGTACAGCTCCCGAAGTCGGCCGAGCGGCTCAGTCGAGCCGAAGGGATATGCTTCGGCTCGACTGAGCCGAGGTGAAAGCCGAAGCTGGCCGAGCATGCTTCTGACAGCTGGGCGGAGCCAGCTGTGATCTTCTGGCTGGCTCCGGCCACTTGCAGAGAGATCAGCGTCCCTGGTTACCAGCTAACCAGGGACACTGATCTCCAGACAGCCCAACTCTCCTGGCTGCCCAGGAGAGAAACACTGCTTTTTTTTATTTTTTATTCTGACATGGAGCCGTTGGCTGGCCTCAGAATAATAAAAAAAAAAATCACCATAGGAATGCTTTGCTAGATTCCTATTGGCTATTTCAATTTGCAATAGCCAATAGCAAACTAGCTATTGCACCCGCTCACTGCTGCAGTCAATCAGCAGAGGGGATCTGCAGTTCTCCATCAGGTCCTCACTAGTGATTGACAGCAGCAGAGGGCGGGTGTAATAGCTAGTTTGCTATTGCAAATTGAAATAGCCAATAGGAATCTAGCAATGCATTCCTATGGCGAAAATGTTTTTTTTTTTTACGTCAGCAGAACTGCCGGCCAATAGAAAACAGGTGGGGCGGAGCTAGCTGTCACTGTCGTTTAACAAGCCCTAACATTTTTGCACCCTTTTGTATATAGAGACAAAGATCATTCTACCTCAGCACTTGACCACCATTTCTGATATAATTATAACCTTGCCCAGATGCTTGCTTTAATTACTCTCTTGACCTCTTCCCAGGCTATTTCCATCATCTATGATTCTTCTCCGGCATATTCTCTTTTCTTCTGTTTTCTTACATTTTCATCCTCTCTTGTCCTTCCATCTTTTTTTTATCCTTTGCTTTCTCCTGTAAAATGAATCACTATAAGCCCAGGGGTTCTGCATGTCGTTACTGGTTTTTAACAAAAGTTTCTAGACACATAAATAATTTTTAAAAAATGTAACATCTATTAATTATTTCCAATAGAGTAATAAAGGAATAAGCAATTCTTTCCATGTTTCATGCTTGCAATTATCTTGCCAACTACATCCTGATCGCTGTCAGTATCCATATTTCATGAAAGAAGCAGAATCAAATCCTGTATAAGTATCCGAATTCTCCGCACTGTACGTTAGAAAGGGAGGTTGCACAGCAAGGAATCTTGTGACAAAACCCTGCACTACTGCACAAAAGCACTGTAAAAAGTCTTCTGATGAGCTTCTTGGCTTATTCGGAGCATGGTAAACAGTGAAACGTTTGACTTGCACTTAATGCAGTGTTTCCTAAACCCTCCTCGAGTCCAAACAACAGTCTGTGTTTTGTGGATGTTCACAAGGTTGGCAAGATTACATTGCTGAAACCATGATTATCTCTCCTCCATATTTAACGTCACCAGTAGAACATGTTGTGTTGGTTGTACAGGTTTCAGAAACACTGAGGCAATATTAGTGGCAATATTTCCCATGCCAGTTTATGGCTGATTTTACACGGTGCCAGCTTTTAATATGGCAGTATAAAGACTTATATACTTTTGAGTTCTGCCAGCATCTACATCACATATGCACAAATGACCATCTAGACACAGACCATAAGACCTAAGCTTATTGGTTATTTACTTGGTGGGGTGGAAGGAAGTGAAGCAAATAGCATTTGATTTGATGCCCTGTGAAAAATATTATAGTTTGACCCCTCTTTCCATTGATATCTTAATCTGTGCTTTGCCAGTGCAGGGAAGTGCATCAGGTTTACTTTAATTTATGGCCTTTCGAGCAGAACATACTTGCATCACTAGCATTTTCTCTCTATTGGACATGAAGGCAACTCCTTTGTAAGTTACAAGCTGCTGGATTTGTAGGTAACACAAGCCTATGGACTGCCTGTGTGACAGCACTGATTGGCCCAGCACTGTCACATGGAGCGAACCACATGCTCCTCAAAACCTGGAAGCACCAGGTATTTTCCTAATCTGTCAGTGCTAAACATAACTTTTGGGGAGCAAAGGTAAGGTAAGTATATGCTGGGGATTAATGCAAGCCTGTTGCTTTAAGATGATTAACTAAATGGTAGTGAGAATGCTGGCTATTGCTGGCGTAACTAGTGACCTCAGGGCCCCAATGCAAGAATCCATGAAGCCCCCCCCCAAGAAGAAAAAAAAATAGATTTCTTTTTTTTTTAAAACAAATTTTAGAAAAAAAAAACACACTCTCCTCTTTCATGTCCCCAGCTCCCCCCATCTCCCCCTTCATGTCCCCAGCTTTCCGCTCCCGGACCCCATGTCAACTTCAGGCCTCGTTCACATGTAGCGACTTATCGTGCGATTTCCACCGCGATATCGCGCATTTTTGGAAACTGAGCAAACTAAACCTTCAGCTCTGAACTCAACTGTCATTTCACACTTTGCTTCTCAAGTCCATCACAACCAAAGCGCCGTGGTTCCATATTGTACACCAAACACTGGAGAAAGCAGCTTGAAAAACTTGGATAAATGGCTCTATATTTAGGATGTATCCAGTCTATATTTAGGATGTATCCAGTCTATATTTAGGATGCATCTGGCTACCGCGATAATAAATATCCTGGTAATCAGCGGTTACCAGGGGCCCCTTCCTCCTGTCCTAGGCCCCCTCCAAGTGGCGGAACTCCAGGGCCCGGTCGCGGCCGCGACCTCTGCGACCCTGGTAGTTCCGCCACTGCATTCAGACATGTTGTTTGTTATTCAGTTGATCAGTCTATATCAAATAGTGGTTTAGGTTGGGTATTTTTTTTCCATAATCCAGAGAGCATTTTATCAAATCTATCAAACTTGAGTATTAGATCTACTGATGGAGAAAAGATTTGGAGCAGATGGAGTTTAATGTTTCAAGTTCCCTACAGAGATTAAAGTAATTGATGTGTCAGCTGTAGAAACAGTTACGTTAAAGCAATCCTAAACCACAGATGGGTGAGTTGCATTATATCCCATTGATCTGGTGTTACAGTGCCAAATATTTCACTCCCTGTGAGAGCTGTGAGCTTGATGTACACCCTGCCCCAACGATAGCACCAATTAAGATAGTACAGACCGCCTGTCAGAATTCACCACCCGACACCTTAACTCCATGAGTCATCCTTGTTCTGATGATCATGATAACAAAGATATAATTCATTGCAAGGAGTTCACATTTCATTAAGACTTTCATATATAAAACTTTGTTTACCATTGAAGGCATGACTTGAAGATCCAGTGTGGCAGGGACCTTTGCTGTACATATTACCGCTTTCTTTAGACCAGAAGTTTCCCCACTCAGCTCAGAGGCGCTGACACCAAATTCTAAGAGGAGCAATGAGAGGAGGATATCACCAGTGGACATCACATCTTGCAACTGCATGTATCGTTACTCCTTGTATTCTATGAACCATTTACAGAATACACAGTGTTCTGTAAATGGACAAAAAGAGGGGGGTGTGACTAAACAAAACTATCACTTGCTTGTATGAGATTCGCAGGCTGGAAGTACATTGTGACTATAGTATCCCACTCATACAAATGTATAATAAACTGTATATAAAGAGAAGCAATTTACATTTTTAACACACCTGTCCAAAAATAACTTTTTTTTTTTACATTTAAGAATTTATAAAACTGAGCCTGCAATTCCACTTTAATATGTAGCTTTAACTCAATGTAACCTCTGATTATTCACAATACACTGGACACAAAATTAGCCATGTTTTGAGACCAATTTACTTAACAGCAGAATGAAACCCACCAATTCAACCATTTCCAAAAACAGTTACATTCAAGGCATGTCTCTGGTGATAACTGCCACTGTTGCCAGTGTGTTTATGTCAGCTCTCAGCTGGACTTTCAATCCCTCAAATTTCCCGGGGTCAAAGCTTATCACATGTGCAGCTCAATGGCAACTGCAGGTCTAAACAGAGGCTAAGATGACACCTTCCTCGGCTGTAAAATATAGGAAGGTGTAGTTACATTGCTGCTCATGAACAGATAGTTTGGCCTGCCTAATGTTTCTATTTCTTAATGGAAAGCTGCCAAACCTGCAGCTGATTTGGCCAGGTGATGGTTAAATACCGGTCCTTCCCTATAATGGCCATTACACAATACAAAACAACCTAAATGAACCCAATTAATCTCAAAATGACCATAAAATATACTTGCCATGTACAGGGCCTGAGCGGCGCGGGGGAGGGGGGGGGAGATCGGCAACTAGTGATATCACTCGTTGCCCCGAGCTCGGTGGGATGCCCCCCCAGAGTGTCCCGCCAAGCTCCTGGCAACCAGTGACAGGAACAATGGGATCAATTGTACAAAAGGTGTAAACTCACCAATGCAGCCCTCCAACAGATGCATTGACCGCCCGGCTGAGTGATATTAAATGGATAAGAAATAGGTGAGAGAATTGGGGAGGGTGATGCATAAATAGGCTCATTATTGACAATTTCGGGACCATTTTCACAGTATTTGTGCTCTTAGTTACTGGGTAATAATAAAGATAATAGTGCTGGGGAAAAAATCAATGTGTTTGTGCATGTTTTCAGGACACAAGGTGGGGTCCATGTCCATAGTGACAAGCTGACCGTAACTTCACCCGTCTTAATGTGGGTTAAGGTAAGAATTTCTTATTGACTTCATTATTCATTGACCTTTGACTTCTGTAAAAGGTTGTGCACAAGTATAAGCTTTTCATCAAGAAATAACTTAAAGGAGAACTATGGGGTCAGGGCTTTTCCCCATTGTTCTGCTTAGGGTAACGGGCGGACTTAAAATAGGGCTGCTGCATAACCCCTGGCCTGTAGATGCTGCTCAAGTATTGGTCAATGATAGTAGGTTACAAATAGATGTGCAGAAGAACTGGGGTCACACACTTCTAGTCAAAGGCTAATATTTAAAACATTTGTAACAAAGCCCTTCTTCTTAATAGTGCATGCAAGCAAGAAAAAAAATATTATAATTATGAAATAAGGTTTGTTAGCAATGCAGAACATGTTCCTTTGAATTTAGAGCGATTAATAATAATAATAATACTAATAATAATATTTCCTCTAAATTCAGAGGAACATGCTCTGCATTTCTAACAACCATTAGATTTCCTGGATAGAATTAGTTTCTTCTAGATAAATGATATGAAAAACCTGCATATTTAAAATAGATCTCCGGGTAACATTTTTATTAACCCTTGCAGGGGGGCTACCTCTCGTTTTGGTTGTTTTTGTCTAGGTTCAAAAATAACAAAGATATACTCACCCGACCTTCTGTGCAGATCGGTTGGGATGGCACTTCCTCCAGCCTATCTCCTCCTCCACTTCAGCAATGGTATGTCCCTTGGTATCCTCACGTCCTATGCACTGTGTATAGAACGTGATGTGTCAGGGACCTTAGACCGCTGCAGCAAAAGGCAGGCGAGGTGGATGGGACCGGTTCTTAGTGCAAGCTGGCTCGGAGGATGAGGTGAATATAACCTTTTTATGTTTGAACCTAGACAAAAACTAGCACTTAACCCTTGGAAATTTTACCTGGAGTTCTGCTTTAAAGTACAAGTCCACCTTTGCTGAGAACAAATCTTTATTGGTCAGTTACAGATATTAGAAGGACTTTAACAAACTTCCTTTCAGAGTGCTACTTGCTGACGTGTATTGAAAGTGGGAGGGTCTGACCGCTATAATCACATGATCTGTCTCAATGTTGTAATCAGCCGTAAACTGCTGGGAACAATACTGAGCCAATCACATGAGCAGGAATATATATCTCTGGGGAAGTTCTAAACATAGAGGAAACAGATGCATAGAAGAGTGACAGTAGATAAAGACCAAGTGGCCCAGTGAACCTGCCCCTATTTGATTTTCTTGTTTGTTTTTTCCCCATTTTTTCCTAAAGAGCTATGTTCGTTCCATGCATGTTTAAAGTAGTATCAAACCTTCAAACTTTTTTTCAATAATTAATCCAGATCAAACAAACATACATTGCCCAACATAGTATTTCTTATACTTTTTCTCCCAAGCAGCTGACTCTAACTCTCTGCTTGGCTTCCCTGAACTTCCGGTCCAGTACAAGATCACAATGGACAGCTCAGTATAGAAAAGAGTTGCTATGCACCAGCCGGTGCTCCAACCAAGTTTACAAGGATGGGAATCTTACATGATGCCCTTATACTACTGATGCCTACACACCACCACTGTATAGAATACAGCCAGATAAGGAGGATGTATTTGCCTGTCTTGCCAGGTTTTGAAAACCATAGCTGGTAGTTGATTGAACTTGGGGCGTTACCTTTATGGTATTCTTATAGTATTTTGTCTTTCTTTGCAGGCTTTAGATTATATCTTAGAGAGAATGAAGTCTTCCGGGTTTGATTTTTCCAAAGTGAAAGCTTTGTCGGGGACAGGCCAGGTAAGTGCTGAAACCTTGAAGTGAATGTCCAAGGTGTGGGCAAACACAACACTAGAATTGTGTTTCTGGGCACCCTGGGACATATTGTTTACATCTAGGGAGGAAATGTAAATACATGAAGAAGAATTAAATAAAAAGAGAATCTGATATCTGGTACCCAAGGTGTTGAGATATTCTTCTGCGCCAACCACCTTATGCCCCATAGACATTTAAGTATATTTAAGGGCCAAAACCTTTTATTTTGAGTTTGGGTAGAGTTGGTGCAGGGGGTGGTAAAACCCCTGTCAGGAAGGAAAGGTCAGCAGTGGCCTTCTTTTTTTTTTCTCAGTGCAAGTTATTTACAAGCACATTAGTCACATCAATTCTGTATACTGTTACCCAGTAGATGCTTTTTTTTTTAGGGCTGGTAATGATTACAATTTTTGTGTTCGATTAATCGAAATTTTTTAAAATCGATTAATCGATTAATTTCGATTAATTATAACGCACATACAGATCCAACTACATTGGCCTATACACATACAGCACAGCAATGAAGTAATAAAATGAACTAGGATCACACTAATCCTGCACGTTATTAATCTCACGTGCCCCACTCAATATGGCCGCCGCTTGACTGGGGCAACTCAGAATAATAACGTGCTGGATTAGTGATCCTAGTTCATTTTATTACTTCATTGCTGTGCTGTATGTGTATAGGCCAATGCCTTGGCTGGCGCTCGTGCAGAAAGTTTCTTGGGCAAACTCACCGGCCCAAGTGGCTCCGTCGGCTAACGAAGGTGGAAGGAGTCTGGTGACGTCACGGACATCTACATCACCGGACTCCTCCCCCCTTCCCTTCGTTAGCCGTCACGGACATCGTCGTCACCAGACCGTACTCCTCCCCCCTTCCCTTCGTTAGCCAACGGAGCCACTTGGGGAAGGGGGGAGGAGTCCGGTGACGTCGATGTCCGATCGCTGACAGGACTCCCGGAAGCCGGCGGAGAGGTGAGTGTTCTCATTAGCGATCAAAATAATTTGAATCGATTAAAAAGTTTAACGATTAATCGAGAAATTAATCTTTAATTTTCACAGCCCTATTTTTTTTGTTTACCAAAGTAATTAAGTGCTAGACCTCTAAAACATATTTCATCATTTGCAAAGCCCTGTAGACAATGCATCAATGTCATTCCAATACAATGGACTATATATCAGTTCTCAGTGGCTCATGTATTTGTTCAGTTCTGGGAACATTGCGGTCAGTTTGTCTTGTTGTTTGCTACGCATGTGCAAATTGTTGGCGTTACATAGATCCTGTATTATAATAATAATAATAATGTTACAGCAACATGGCAGCGTGTATTGGAAAGAAGGCTCCAGAGCTGTTCTCAATGGTTTACTATCTGAACTTCCTCTGCACACTTCACTGCAGGTCAGTATAAAGGATCTACATATAGCTGGAGGTAAGGAATGTGTAACTAACAGAGTTATTCACAAAAGTGTGAAGAGTTTGGAGAAGGCAGGAGAAGGGAACAATCTAGGACAAAATAGTTTATTTTGAAAAATCCTCTGATTCAGCTCACATTCCAGTTCCGCTATGTTGTCCTAGATTTTTCACTTCTCTTGCCCTCTCCAAACTCTTCACCCTTTTGTGAATAACCCTGTAGATGTTTGCTTGCACCTGTACTAGAAGAAATGAAAGCTGGAATCTGATTGCTACTGGTAGCACATACACTTTTCTTTCCTTTCTTGTTTTCTTTTCTTTTTGCAGACTGCTGTGCTCTGATTGATAAACTCCACAGTAGTTTTCTGGGCAGTGATCCATTGCAGCCCTATAGAAACCTGACCCAATTAGGTTTAGTCCATGGTACACCTAGATATTGATGTATGCCATTATCATATCCTGTGAACCAAACTAACTTGCACTAACGGAAATAGTAAAACTAAATTAAGATGGATTAAAATTTAAAATAGATATTAATATGACCCCGGAGCTAAAATTTCTAAAACCAAAAAGGAAAAAAGCTGCTGAACTCAGCATAATATTATAATATTTTTTTCACATATATGACACATGTTCTTTGAAGATTTTTGTTTATTTATTTATTTATTTAATAAGGTTCATTTTATAACGTACTATAAGTTTTTACACAAATATTTATTATATATACACTGTTTCACGATTGCTTGACACGGAGGTGACACCATATGATCCCTACCGTTATCTAATTTCCTGAAGGGCATTTAGCGCTGTACACTTCATTACACCATTATCATATCCTACCTTGAACACTCTAAAACTGCAGTCTAAATTGACAAAGTATCCCATCTGCTATGCATCTGCTGCATGGCTCATACACCTTTCTTCCTGCTACTTGAATTCTGTTCCTTGCAACCCATACACCTGCAGCGTGATAACTCATGACACTGGTAGTTTTCTATGTGGCTCTCAGGACAAGTGAAAAACCTGCAGATCCTCTAAGGCTGGGCACACACTTTACAACCATCGCAAGACTTTTGTCTTGCGATGGTTGTAAGGTAATTAAAAAAACATACGATCTGCCTATCTTTGACAGGTAGATCGTACTTGTGATCACCGCAATGCTTCTGATGACCGCAATGCTGAACAGGCAGTGTGCGATTGCGCACACCGGCCCGTCCGGATTTTATCTTACAAACATGCTACACACCCGCCGAAAATCAAACGATTCTCCCGGGTTTTTGAACATGTTCCTAAGATAAAAGTTGTGCGACCTTACAGTAGCAGAGGTTCTAGCACGGCTCCCACACACCTTACGATAATCGTACGATCGCGGGATTTCCCACGATTATCGTACGATTATCGTAAGGTGTGTGGGCACCTTAACTGTCCCTACGTTGCTATATGCTAAAGCACACCCTAACACTTATAGAAGAGCTCCAGAAAAAAAAAAATATTCTTAACCCTTGCAGTGGGGCTACCACTGCACTGCAAGGGTTAAAGGAGAACTATGAGGTGAGTGCTTTTCCCTCACCTCATAGTTCTCCTTTAACCCTTGCAGTGGGGCTACCACTGCACTGCAAGGGTTAAGAATATTTTTTTTTTTCTGGAGCTCTTCTATAAGTGTTAGGGTGTGCTTTAGCATATAGCAACGTAGGGACAGTTAAGGTGCCCACACACCTTACGATAATCGTACGATAATCGCGGGAAATCCCGCGATCGTACGATTATCGTAAGGTGTGTGGGCACCTTAACTGTCCCTACGTTGCTATATGCTAAAGCACACCCTAACACTTATAGAAGAGCTCCAGAAAAAAAAAAATATTCTTAACCCTTGCAGTGGGGCTACCACTGCACTGCAAGGCTTAAAGGAGAACTATGAGGTGAGGGAAAAGCACTCACCTCATAGTTCTCCTTTAAGTGCTCATTTTCATCTAGGGTATAAAGTAAAAAAAGTTATACTCACCTGAACCTCAGAGACAGCTGGCTCTTAGGGTTAGTTCACACCAGAAACTGCATCACAACTGCGTGCGTCTGCGCAGTTGCATTGCGATCCGTTTTGATGCATTTTGACTCGTTTGTGATGCTTTTTTGATGCGTTCAGATGCGTTTTTTCCCCCTGGATGTCCCTGGATGATGTCACAATCAATTCTGGGTTTTTTTTGTATGCGTTCCGGTGCGTTTTGATGCGTTTGCATGCGCTCAGGTGCAGTTAGATGCAGCTAAAATAGGACAAGCAGTACTTTTTCTGACTGCATCTCCACGGACTGCAATGGTGTGAATACAGCACGAGAAAGCCCTTAGGAAAGCATTGTGATGTATTTTGGCTGCAGCAGTCAAACTAAACGGACTGCATCACAACTGCTTATGGTGTGAACTAGCCCTTAGACCGGTTCTTCCAAATGCAAATATCAGTTTATGGGAATGTGTTCATTCATTCATTATCTTTCTTTGCAGTCTTGTTTCTCTATCTGTGATAGTCCTGTCTGGATGGACTCTAGTACAAGTGCAGAGTGCCACCAGCTTGAAAAGTCTGTTGGCGGTCCACAAGAACTAGCTAACATTACTGGATCAAGAGCATATGAGGTAAGCGTATACTGTGTGGCCAAAAGTATGTGGATAGCCCTCCAAATTATTAGGTTCTGGTGTTTCTGTGAAGGGTACTGTTAATGCAACAGCTGCAAAGACATTTTGGACAACTGTGTGCTTCCGACCTTGTGGAAACAGTATGGAGAAGGCCTTTTTCTGTCCCAGAATGATTGAAGCTCAGGTTTGGAGAAGCTCATGTTCAGACCGGGTTCAGTCCAAACCTGTACTGCACTGATAGTGGCCAAATAGCCTGAAACAGCTCTATGCAGTTTAGAATAAATGGCCCTATATTATTAGTCTATTTTTGCACCTAACTTATGCATAACACACTGAAAGAGAGAATAGTTTGTGCCCCATTGGTGGTAAATTTCCTGTGTGCATAATCTCTTGCACAATTCAGACATTCAGGTTGGTTCCCAACTTTCTGGATTCTTTGCAAAACTCCTTCACAGAGCCACACGTCTATGTAATGTATTAGCAGTAAATAATATGTAATAATACAACTGGCACAGGAAGAAGAATAGTTCTTCCATAGTGGTTTCCAGGAACCACTATGCCGCTCTGATGAAGGGTCCCTGCGAGGTCCCAAAACGTTATCTTCTAATGACAGGCTGTGACATTCTTCAATAAACATCTCAAAGAGATATTGATATTAGAACTTATCTGTGTGTGTGCCGGTGACCTACTGAGATTAGTACTTAGTTATTTTACTGAACATGCGCTAAAGTTGTAGTGAGAATAATGAACATAACTGTAAATAGCGCCAGTCTAAAATTAGGCTAAAAATAACAGTCGCTACGCCAAATAGGACTGTTAAAATAAGCAGATCAAAGCCTGCCACCTAGTGGATAGACAGGGAAAATCACCTGAGAATTTTACACTCTTTCTGTACATAAGACTCTGCCCACTATCATAAAATTAGGAATAAATGCCTTGTTTGGGATTTGTGGTGGAAGTAAGCCATGTAGACATGTTTTGGCGTTGTTGCTGTACATATGTCCTATGTGCTGTTTTTATTAGTTATGTTCATATATTATATTATATACAGTATTTCGTTTATCTTTTAGCGTTTCACAGGAAATCAGATCTCCAAGATTTACAAACAGAAACCAGAAGCATACTATGAAACTGAGGTTAGCTGACTTTTATTTTTATCATGTAAACTTAATGCTGAACTGCAGGCAGAAAAATGTTCATTTAAATATATTCCTCAATAGCCACAAAGGATAGAAATTCATTTTGCGTGCACTAAATGCCTTAACAAACTCAAGTATTACTTTGTAAAAGTAGCAATGACGTCATCACTGTGCTGTACATAGCCTGTGCAGAGTACCAAGCTGTTGGGGACACCCAGCAGACCCCACCCACTACAGGCTGCCTGCAGAAAACTAGGGGGCGGAGGCAAGACCAGTCACCCTACACAAGCATAGAGAGCAGCAGTAACTGGTCTGTACTACAGAAAAGTTTCACACTGGATTACTGCACAGATCAGGAAGACATATACAAAAACCACCAAGATTCAAGTAAGAATACACATGCCCCCCATAAAACAATATTTGCTATGCCTGCAGTTCAGCTTTAAACAATACAACACATTTGTACACTATCACATACTACCTTAGTCCCAATTAACAGTCAGATTGAAACTGCATATTTGTTTTGGATTAGTAACTCCAAAAGTAATGAGGAGCCTGAATCAGTTTGACAGCCAGTTAGCTGGTATTGTCAGGAGCAATGGTCAGCAATAACAGCCTCCATTCTCCTTACAACAGATTTCCTTAAAGTAGAAGTGAATAGACTTTTGGCCCCTAAGGCTTTTGTCTTTAACCTGCAAGTGTGCAAAGTAAATTTGCACATTATGGCTCACTCACCTCCCAAAGTGCCCTGCTCCAGTGATGCAGTGTCCGCACTTCACCTCATTGCTCCAACTGATGCTGCCATCTTCTCCTGGTCTTCTTTTGGGTCCAGAGTCTTCAGTCATCTCATTGGCTGGGCAGGGATGATGTAGCCCCCAAGCATGAGCATGCAAGTCATTTTGTTCTGAAACCTACAGCAAGCCAAGTTTGTACACTGAGCTGCTCATTGGCGGTTCTCTGCATACAATGAGGAAATGTTACTGGTAGGCAGATAAATAACTTTTCTAGCAGTCACCAATAGGAGGTGATTATTTAAGTGTCTCCAGCTAAACAAGATGGCCCCAAAAAAGTATTTAAGGACCGACTGCACATGGCTAAGGATAATCTTGTAAACATTGCATAAGCTGCAGCTATTGTATTGAGGGAAGTACATATCTTGGTCCCAGTGGTTACAAACCTATTAATCTGGA